>NC_091170.1:11948769-12248769 GCF_040958095.1 Procambarus clarkii
AGGATTGGCATTACAATTTAGCGTTTTGTATATGTATAGTACACATGAGAGAATGTGCAGTGACTTAATGTCTAACATATTCAGGGATTTGAATAGGGGTACCGAGTGATGTCTGGGGCCAGAATTGGATATTGTCCTAATAGCAGCTTTGTGTTGAGTAATTAGAGGACGTAAATGATTTTGGGTAGTAGAGCCCCAAGCACAAATTCCATAGTTGAGATATGGATAGATAAGGGAGTAATAGAGAGTCACCAGGGCAGGGCGTGGTACATAATATCTGATCTTAGAAAGAATGCCCACAGTTTTTGAAACTTTTTTAGATATGTTTAGAATGTGTCCCTGGAAATTCAGCTTGTGGTCAATGAGAATGCCAAGGAATTTGCCATCTAATTTGTTACAAATTTGGGTATTGTTTATTTTGAGATTTATTTGATTAGAGGATTTATTGCCTTTAGAGGTTTTATTGTAGAGGATTTATTGATTAGAGGATTAGAGGATTTTATTTAGAGGATTATAGATATAGTCTATATATTTCGAGCTATTACATATATTTTGTTGTATTACTCAATCTTAAATAAATATAATATTTTAATTCTCTTTTTGTACCCTATTTATTTGTAATTTACACGTACATATATAGGATGTCCATTTCTTTCTCAAATGTCTTCTTTCTTTCTCTCCCTTTCTATTTCAGATATAATTTAAAAAATTATTATACCCTGATTTACCCTAAATGTTTTAATGTAGGTAATTAAAAGATTATAAAAAGGTTTTTTTAAATGTTATTTATTTACGTTCTAAGGTCGTATAAAAAAATTCTCAAAAAACATTTTTAAAACGTAATTATAAACGTGCTGAAAACAATGAAATGACGTTTTTAGAACGTTTTAAAAACGTGAAAATGTTTGCTGGGTACATGCTTGTATAACCTACTTGCATGTAATTACTTACCTACAAGTGTTACATACTTGTAACAACATCTTATCACAAAGCCAAATCTTTGATGGACTTCGAGCTTACGTACGAAGATTATGAAGCCGAGGAAAACTTAGATCTCAAGAAAAAATCCCCAAAGGTGAATCCACGGACAAAAACAAAAATGTCCAAAATGGCAGTCAAAAATCAAGGCAACAAAACTCCTCTTCTGCAAAGTGGAAACAGAATAATGTTGGCTCTTATGCTATATCCCCCACAGTTAACAAAACTGTAGAAAATCAAGCTCCTAAGACAGATAAGACAAAAGGAGCTACAAGTGCCCCAAAATGTTTATTCTGTCAAGAAGTACATAGCATTTATCAATGCACAGTTTATGAAGGCCGTGCCAGTCGAATCGATCGACTGAAATCTCTGAACAGGTGCATCCGTTGTCTACGGAAGCATGATACAAGTGAATGTAATACTCAATTGCAGAACTGCCAATATTGTCATAAAAGTGTACATCACACAGCACTCTGTGGTGATATCAACACTCAATCCAGATCACATACATCCAATAATCAACCTGCATCTCAGGCAAAACCCAAAGATGATAATAACACAACAGCCGTACAATACTGTACGGTAATGAGTAATGTCAATGCCTTAGATACAGAAATTGTTACAACAGCCATATTGCCTACTGCACAGCTAGAACTATGCAATCAAGGAATTTGTATTCAAACAAGAGGCTTTTTTGATCAAGGTTCTCAGAAAACCTTTATCAGTAAAAAGATGGCAGAAGATTTACAACTTAAATCTTCAAAGCAAATATCTACATCCATATCAGGGTTTTTTACCAGTTCAGGTCGTATACCAGTTTTCCGGTAGTACAACTCAATGTCTGTCTAGGTACATCCCAAAGGACAGTAGAAGCCATAGTAGTTGATAAAATTCCTACTGAAATGGAAGTGACTGGTCTGACAGCCACAATTAAATTCCTAAAAGAAAAAGGAATACAATTAGCAGATCCTCTGCTTGATTCTGACTACATAGGGGATATCGGAATCCTGATTGGAGCTGACTACTATCATCGATTCATTCTGGGATCAGAAGAATCTATGGGTATGAATATACTCAAATCAGCAGGAGGCATATTGATGACAGGACCTATACTAGATCTTGAACCTTCAACTCCTGAAAAATCACATCATACAGAAACTGTAATAGTGGCATGACTAGGCAAAGAACAGTCACCACTTAAAATCCCCCACATGATTAATGATGGATTGGAATCTGTACATCAATTGTGGGAACTTGATGCCATAGGAATAATTCCTGAACAACCAAGTCCTGATGATGTCTGTGCATACAATCAGTACTTAGAAACTGTACAGTACCATGATGGACAGTACTGGGTAAGGCTACCATGGAAAATCAACCATAAAACCTTACCTACCAATTATCACATGGCTTACAGTCAATTTAAATCTCAATTAGCAAAGCTAAGAAAAAGGCCTGAGCATTTAAAACTCTATCATGATATTATTGCTCAACAATTAAAGAATAAATTCATCAAAGTCGTGAAACATGACAATAAGCAAACAGGCCATTTTTTACCTCACATGGCTGTAATGAGAGAATCAAAAACAACACCTTTACGGATAGTTTTTAATTGTAGCTCTAAATCTGGACCCCAAGGAACCAGTCTAAATGATTGTTTGCAAACAGGTCCAAGTCTAACTCAGAAATTGTATGACATACTGTTGAAGTTTAGACTTAACAAATATGCGTATTCAGCAGATATAAGTAAGGCCTTTCTAAGAGTTGGCTTGCAGGAAGAAGATAGAGACTTCACTAAGTTTCTATGGGTAGAGAACCCAGAAGATATCAATAGTCCTATAGTGACTTTCAGATTCTCATCAGTTCTTTTCGGCGCGACAAGCAGTCCATTTCTATTGCAAGCAACTCTAGATACTCATCTGAAGAAATCATCAAGTCCCTGTAAGACTGAAATCAGTCAAAATCTATATGTAGATAATTTTCAAGGGACAGTTAACAGTACTACTGAACTGTTACAATTATATCAAGAGGCCAACAAGGAGCTACAAGGTGCCAACATGCCACTACAATCTTGGGCCTCTAATAATGCAACATTGAATAATCAAATAGCAAGAGATTACCCTGAATATCACGTACCAGAATCACAAAAGGTGTTAGGTATGGATTGGGATTTAATCTCGGACACAATCTCGATCAAATCCGTGCCAGTAAATTACTACATCGCTACAAAAAGGGATTTGCTTTCACAAGTTAGCAAAGTATTCGACCCACTTGGTCTACTAAATCCTTTGACTATCAAGTCGCGTTTATTGGTGCAAGAAGCTTGGAAGGCTAAGGTTGGTTGGGATGATCCACTACCAATCCAGTTACAAAAAGCTTGGATGGAAGTGGCTCAAGAACAAACTTTAGTTGAAAAGATAATCTTTCCGAGACACATAGTCGAGGAAAATGAAGAAGTATCACTACATGTATTCACAGACTCGTCAGCCAAAGCTTTTGGAGCTTATGCTTACTTAGTGACTTCTAATCAATCATATCTTATCACCTCTAAGGCCAGAGTCGCTCCATTAAAAAAGAGGACTTTGCCTCAGATGGAACTAACAGCACTGCTAACTGGCACACGCTTAGCAGTGCATATCAAACAAGTCTTGTCTACCATGAACATCAAAGATGTCATTATATGGTCTGACAATGAAGCTGTCTTACAATGGGTACGAAACGACAACTGTCCAACTCCATATGTAAAAAATCGCTTCTCGGAAATTAAAGAAATTTCCGCAGGCTTTCAATTGTTGCATGTACCAACAAAGGATAATCCAGCTGATCTCTTATCAAGAGGTATGACATTTAAACAGTTTGCAAAGGCAGATATTTAGTTTCATGGGCCTCGATGGTTAGTGAATGGTAGTTGGCCTGAACAAAAGCCACACGTCATTACGACACAAACCATAACTACCTCCAGGCAGCAAGCTCAAATATCAGTCTTGGATTGTACTCGTTACTCCTTGCTCATCAAATTAATCAATGTAACACAGAACGTGTTTCATTATCTCAGGAGAACGGGTATAAAATACACCTTTCCAGATGCACTTATCTATTGGGTAAGACAAGCCCAGAGAGAAACTTATGGGAATAATTATGAAAATCTTCCGCATAAGTTAAAACACAATCTCGGTCTGTGGATTGACCAAGAAAATCACAACATTCTGCGTTGTGGAGGGAGACTTAAACACACAGATATCAATCTAGATACCGTGCATCCATGGTTTTTACCAAAAAATCATTGGATCACAAGGTTGATTGTGTTGCATATACATCAACAAATCATCAAACATGGAGGAGTGTTAGACACACTCACACAAATCAGACAGCAGTACTGGATTCCTCAGGGAAGACAGTCAGTCAAATCAATCTTGAAGAATTGCATGATATGCCAAAGGTACGATGCAAGAACTTGCTCTTATCCAGGGCCACCACCCCTACCAAAGGAACGAGTGGTCCATCTACAACCTTTCGAAACGACAGGAGTAGATTATAAAGGAGCAATATATCTAACAGGGACTGCAGATAAGCAACCTATCAAGGCATACATCTGTCTGTTCACCTGTGCTACCACCAGGGCAGTACATCTAGAGGTAACACCCGATATGACTGCTCAATCATTTATTCAAGCTTTCCGCAGATTCGCAGCACGCCGATCATGCCCTAAGCTGATGATTTCAGATAACGGAGCAAACTTGGTAGCTGGAGAAGCATGTCTACGGGAAATCTGTTCCCATCCTGCAGTTACTTCCACACTGGAACAGCGTCATTGCAAATGGAAATTTATCCCTCCGAGAGCCCCATGGCACGGAGGATTTTATGAACGGTTAATAGGAACTGTAAAAAGATCCTTGAGAAAATCTCTACACCGTCAGAAAATCAATCTTCAAGAACTCCAGACAGTAATCACGGAAATAGAATCAAGGGTGAATAAACGGCCGTTGACTTACTTGTCTGAGGATCCTACTCAACATGAGCCATTAAGTCCTGCCCACCTAATGTATGGAAGACTTCTGACTCCAGTACCATCTCTAGTGGATGATGAGATCAGAGATCCCTCATATGTGGGTCAGAGCGAGTTGGTTCAGGGGTATAAGCATCTGTCCAGCGTAATCCAAAAATGGAATGATGTTTGGACAAAAGAATATCTTACATCTCTACGAGAACATCACTATGGGGCCAATGTCCCACATAATATATCTAATCTCCAACCTGGCGATATTGTCTTGGTAGACAGTGATGGCCCTAAGGCTGACTGGCCATTAGGTAAAGTTGTCTCAGTCCATCCAGATAGTCAGGGGATTTTGAGAATAGTCAAAATCCTGTCTAAAGGAACAACTTCCCTGAAGACATTGGACAAACTCATCCACATGGAATCAGTGAGCCAGCTGCAGTTAGATCCTGAGAGACCTCAAGACACTCTAACTCCACAAGACCCACAGACTCCTAACAGACACAATCGTCCACAACGGACAGCAGCACAAAAGTGCAAGCAAAATTTGCACTTGTATTATCAATCCAATGGAGAGTAAATAAATACAGCTGGTTACTACTGTCCTTAGTATTGGACTCTGTGCCAGTTCTCTCCCTCTGGAAGATGTGGGAAATTTTTTACCCACCATATTTAATAATCATCTAAGAAATGTATAATTTCTATATCATATGTAAACCGTATCAAAATCATATTAGAATCATTATAGATTCATTATATAGCTTGATCCTAGATGACAATGTCACTATGAACACGTACGCAACAGGGTCCCTATTGATGCCTACGTGACTTTGTGCATGATCTCTCAAGGATCCAGAAGCTTCTAGAAGGATTTCTTAATTAAAAAACTATTGGAACAATAATCGCTTCCGGTAGAGATTAAAAATCGAATCCTTAATAAAAATCAGTGGTACTATCAAGTACTACTTATAACCTTTAAATCTTATATCTAATTATATTATAATCACATTTTATCTCAATCATAAGTCTAGACTGTAAAAATAATCAATCAATATTCATAGAAGGCTACCGTGCTCAGGGAGCATGGCAGGGCGATGGGGGGGAATGAAGCGTCCACCAAGACAGCCCGGGGCACTTCGTGTTTGTTTACAACTGAGTGAACAAGTGACGGATCCTTAGCGAACATTACCAGCTCAAGGACACCTTATCTAATATCTTTATCACCAGTGAACACTCTCTAGAACTGGGGGAGTACCTGGACAATATCTACAAGGAAAATCCTAGAACATTTATATAAAATAAGAGTGTATAGTGGAGATCACAGTGAGACAGTTTCCTCCACCTTCATTCCTAATCTTTATCAACTATCATTCTTCTGCAACTGCAGGGACAATCACGTAGCAACGCTACCAGATCATCATACAGCAACGCTGTGACAAAATAATGTGCCTAAACTCAACAAGAGAGAGTTAATCAGTCTGGCACCTTGTCAGACAGGCACCTCGACTGGCAGAGAAGTATATTGAAGGTTATTTGGTATATGATTGGCCAATTGTATGCTTGTGTGACTTTAATATCCTATAAATCTGTCTGTTGGTTAAAAAGCGAGGCTACGCCTCATTTTTCAGTACGTTTATTAAAATTGTAGTGTAGCTGTGAATCTTTATCCAAGCACTAGACTCATGAGTGTCCATTGTGTCAGAAAAGAATTCAGCCGCAATAAGTAAAGAACCTCATAAGTGTCCTTAGTGTTGGAAGAGATTCAGTCAAGCTAACTGTACCTAATCATAAATTGAATATAGATACATTGCATATATACTTGAATATATATATTAAGTTATCAATTGCTTGCTTAGTTATTTTTTAAGTTATCATATAAGTTTACTTAATTGAATGATTTCTAGTACTTATTTAACAGTATTTAGACTACATTTAAGGTCATTTATTATACTTTTACAATTTAATTTGTTGTTTATAGTATAAGTATATGTGGTGTTTGTGTGTTACTGAGGAAGTCTTGGTTGTAGGGTTGATGTAAAGTCATGACTTGGTTACTGACTTTAATACTTAATATGATTACATGACTAGTAGCTACCAAGCTTGGCGGGCGTCCTGTACGCTCTATTGTTTACCTTCTCTCTTTCTGGCGTCTCAGCCGCCGCACATAGAAAACGGATGGTACCATTTTCTGTGAACATGACATCCCTCCTTTTCTTTAAAAAGAATGAATACAGGATGTCTACCATGCTTGTAGCACAAAGCAAAGTTATTGACACAAAGTAAGTTATTACCATATCAAGAGATACTGCATACATTTAACATTAATTAAGCACACAAAGAATTTAAACAACTTAATCTTTTCCACAAAGGATTTCAATGTTAAAAATACATATGCAATGTTAAACAAACATGAAAGAAACTGTAATACAAAGTTACAAAATATTGAATGAGATATCTGCATGATTCAAACAATATTAAATTTAGTTTAGCACAATAAGTAAATACTTTTCATTACATAGGAACACAATTAATCATCAAATCGTGTAGGGCGTTTAACATGTCGTTTAGGACGAGAGTCCTTAAATGCAATAACATCCCTTGATGAATTGTTTGTCGGGTTATAACTACTTTTTTCTTTTTCTTTTGCACGACTTTGCACTTCATCATTTTCTACACTAGTTGGAATCACTTGAAATAAGCCATATTACGTGTTATACTATGATCTCTATTACTAGCTGTTACCATAGTTCCTTTTACACTAATCACTTTATATGGTTTTGTATCATACGGCATATCTAACTTTCCCTCTTTTTTCTTTTTAACGAGAACAGTGTCACCAACCTTTATGAACTGTTCCTTTGCACGTTGATCATGAGCAATTTTCATTTTGCCCTTGGCCAGTGCATCCTTCTGAGCGAGACGTTTATCCGTTACCTCGGCTGGCATGACGGGTAGTGCGATTCTCATAGGACGTCCAAATAAAAGTTCACCAGGTGACTTGCCCAGTGTTCCATGCGGTGTTGCACGGTAGTTCCTGAGAAAAGCATACATAGCTTGTTTCCAGGATCGTCCTTCGGCATGAGCACAGCGTACCGTTTTCATGAGAGGTTGCATGAATCTCTCAACTTCTCCATTTGCTTGAGGATGTAGTGGCATCACACGGCGGTGTTTGAATCCAATATGCTCAGCAAAGTTGACAAAGTCTTGTCCATTGAATGGCGGTCCATTGTCCGTCTTGACAACTTCAGGAATGCCAAAGTTTGAAAAGATCTTGTCAAGTTTCGGGATGACGGCCTTTGCAGATGTGGAATTGATGATTTCTACTTCTGGATAACGTGAGTGATCATCAATGACTACCATCAAGTACTCTCCAGTTGGTAGTGGTCCGCAGAAGTCCATTGATACTTCCGTCCATGGTGCAGCAGGTAGTGGTGAAGGTTGTAGAGGTGTTGGTCTTGAAGTATCCACTGCAGCTTGGCAAGGGACACAGGCATCATGCATATCCTTTGCTTGACGATCAATGCCAGGAAACCACACCTTTTATCGTAGCAGCTGTTTCGTCCTAACAAGACCTTGGTGTCCTTGATGTGCAAGCTTCAGAGCACGTTGCTGGAGAACAGCTGGAATCACGATACGAGTACCTCGCAGCACAGTGTCGCGTTGTTGCGTAACACTTAATTCTGTCTGGATGCGTTCAAGTGCTTTGAATGCATCTTGGTCAACTCCTGAGGGTGGGATGCGTGGAAACTTTTTCTTAGTCAATGCATCCACTGTTGCTTGCAGAGTTGGGTCCTCTAGGGTTGCAGTACGGATTTCATCAAGAGTAAGAGCCTTAGGGACTGCATCACAGGTTACAGAGTGTACATATTCCTCGGCAACTTGCTGATGCTTGGTGATGGTGAAACTGTTTGCAGGATGTCGACTGATGTAATCAGCGAGATTGCCTGCACCCGGCTTGTATTTCACCGTAAAGTTGTATGGTTGCAGACGAAGAGCCCATCTCTCAATGCGAGCTGGTGGTTTGGACTTTGGATTATTGAAGATGGTCTCCAACGGTTTGTGGTCAGTGACTATCGTGGCGAAGGGTGCACCAAGCAGATACACATTGAAGTGTTCACAGCCCCATACAAGAGCAAGAGCTTCCTTCTCTGTCTGACTGTATCGTTGCTCAACATCTGTGAGAGAACGGCTGGCGTAGGCAATTACTACTCGGGAATCTGGTTGACCAGGTTTGTGTTGGGCTAAAACAGCACCTAAACCAACAGGACTAGCATCCACTGTTAACTCAGTGTCCATTGATGGATCAAAGTATGCAGCAGTCGCATTCTCTACTAGTGCATCTTTCACAGCATCAAATGCATTTTGCTCGATATCGCTCCAGTACCATGATGCATTTTTCTTCAGGAGCTCACGTAGAGGCTTCGTAATGGTAGCAAAATCTGGAATGAAGCGAGAACAGTAGTTTGCCATTCCCAGAAAACTATGTACTTCAGTGGACGTTGAAGGAGGTGCAGCATTCTTGATATCTGCAACTTTCTTAGGATCTGGAGACAGACCTTTGTCACTAAGTACATGTCCAAAGAATTCAATTTTATGTTGATTGAACTCACACTTTGCTCGGCTTAACGTCAGATTCTTTTCTCGTAAGCGTTGCAATGTTGCACGAAGAGCTTTGTCGTGTTCAGCTTGGGTACGGCCATAAACAATGATGTCATCAGACATGTTGTCAGCATTAGGTATATCTTGCAATACCTGGCTGATGGTGTGCTGGAATACCTCGGCAGCACTGTTAATACCAAAACTCAGGCGCTTGTACCTATACAGACCTCGATGTGTCGTAAACGTTGTGATGAAGCGACTCTCATCATCAAGTTCAAGCTGATGATAGCCCTTGTTTAAATCTAACTTGCTGAATATAGTTGCACCATTCAAGCGGTAGATCATATCATCTACAGTCGGTGTAGGATGGCGTTCACGCATTATTGCCTTATTGGGAACACGCATGTCCACACAAATGCGTATCTCATCTGGATTCTTCGGCTTTGGTGGAGTGACAATTGGGCTTACCCATGGTGTTGGGCCTGTTACTGGTTCAATGATATCTAGTTCTATCAGCCTATCCAGTTCAGCATCGACTTTCTTGCGAGTATGGAATGGTTGTCGGCGATGTGGTTGGGCAACTGGAATTACATCTGGGTTGATATGCAGATGTACTTTGCTATCAGTATAACAACCTATGGATTTAAATCGATCAGAAAATTCAGCAACAATACCATCAACATTGTTTGCAGATTCCACTGCTACAGCATTAGAAAGCTGAAGTAGCCCCAATTTGGTTGAAGTCTTGTAACTGAATAAAGACTCCTTTGCATTCCTAACAACATGGAATGTAGTAATGAGCATTGCATTCTTTGACTTAATCTCTGCAGTGAAAGTTCCAATCACTGGCAAGGCTACCTTTGAAGCATAGGCAGTGGCTTTGCCATTATAGTTCTCAAGCTTTGGGAACTGTTTTTTAAATTTTTCATAGTGGCACTCAGCAATGGTATCAATGTTTGATCCAGTGTCAATGAGAACTTTGAGACAAATACCAGCAATGTATACACATGTCTCTGGGTTGTTTGGAAGATCATTCCATTCTGTGATTGCTTGTACTCCATAAGTATAATCACATTCACTGTCATCTGAGACTGGTTGTAATGAAATGTTGTCTTGTATATTATTAACATTCTGGATATGAGGTGCAATATTGTGTTTACCACCTCGACCCCTATGACCTGATCCTCGTACAGTGCTTTTATTCATTGACTGTGGTTTCTTTAGTGCGGAACGACACATAGCACCAAAATGACCTAGTTTTCCACACTCATAGCACTTCTTACCTTGAGCAGGACAAACATTACCTTGGTGCGGGTAGTCTCCTCCACAATTGTAACATTTATTGTTGACACCCTCTGATGTGGGTCGTTGTGACTGCTTGAGTCTTGTTCCTTGACCCCAGTTGTGACGTGGTTCTCGGCTAAATTTACTGTTAGGTTTGGCATGATATCTTCTTTGATTACGATGTCCTCCCTGAACCTTACATACCTCATCACTGTTAGTAACAGTGGCAGAACCGTTGTTGGCACTGCACTCCATGACACGAGCATCACGTGCAGCATCTTCCATTCGACGAGCAATATCCAGTATCTTGGTAAGAGAACTTTCATCATCAACAAGTTCTAGAGCTCTTCGACGGAGACGTGTAGATGTGCATGTTTCAATTATTTGCTGTTTGATTTCTTTGTCAACATCAGCAAACTCACAATGGGCTGCTAAACCCTGCAGACGTGTGTGGTATTGATCCACAGTTTCATTGGAGAGTTGTTTTGCTCTCCTGAAATGCATAATTTCCATAGCAGTATTTTGCCTTGGTTTGAAATGCTCTGTTAGTTTGGCTTTGGCAGTGTCATAATCTTTGGCACCACCAGTGTCTTTCAGTGTGTCAAAGATGTCACAAACTCTATCACCTGCATAATGAAGTAGAAAGGCACGCTTTCTTTCAGCACTTTTGATGTCAGAAACTATCAACAAATTTTCAAACCTTTTAAGCCATTTGACCCACCTCTGTGACAGGTTTGTCTGGTCACAGTCAGGATCAAATGCAGGAAACTGAGGTATATTTGCCATTTTTACTGAATAAATGTAACTTATCACTTAAATGTTCCTCAGAATATTAAACACTTACTGCACTGTATATGTTAGTCAAGAATTCACTGTAATTACTTTAATTTTGCAAAGCACACAAGCATTTTAATGCAAAAATTCACAACAGTGCACAATATAGCAGCAACTGACTTCTTACCTAGCCCTTGTGTACATGTGTTGTTCCTACTCACAGCAGCAGCACAGCAGTTGGCACAGCAGTTGGTACAGCAGCAGTTGGTACAGCAGCAGTTGGTACAGCAGCAGTTGGTACAGCAGTTGGTGCAGCAGTTGGTGCAGCAGTTGGTACAGCAGTTGGTACAGCAGTCAGTTCAGTGTGATGAATTTTGTAGCACGAAGCGTCGTTTCGTAACCAAAACATCAGGTTTTGTACACATCAAAGCGTCGTTTCGTACACAACGTCGGCAGATTCCTCAGTACAGTTTCTTCAGCACAGCTTGGGTAGCACACAGCTTGGGTAGCACACAGCATCGGTTAGCACACAGCATCGTTTAGCACATAGCATCGTTTAGCACACAGCATCGGTTAGCATACAGCATCGGGTATGGCGCTCACAGCTTCTCTTCCTCCTCCAGGCAGCATGCTTCTCCCTTGTGTTTGAAACTGAACAAATACCTGCGTTCACAGTTCATCCTCGTCGCCAATGTGGTGTTTGTGTGTTACTGAGGAAGTCTTGGTTGTAGGGTTGATGTAAAGTCATGACTTGGTTACTGACTTTAATACTTAATATGATTACATGACTAGTAGCTACCAAGCTTGGCGGGCGTCCTGTACGCTCTATTGTTTACCTTCTCTCTCTCTGGCGTCTCAGCCGCTGCACATAGAAAACGGATGGTACCATTTTCTGTGAACATGACAGTATATATTGGCTGTTAATAGTTAAGGTGCTAGGTTAGACTATGTATGTTTAAATCCCTGATTTAAACAGAGCCAGTGTTCAGTCATATAACTGAATTTATTAAATCTTATCCTTGTATAAAATACATGCTGATGTGAGATCCCTGTCTACAGGTGGACTGGAACTTCTATCAACTAATTCATTCACCCCACCTGTCCCTTACAGCCCACAATTTGTCATTAGGAAAAGAGGAGCTAGGATTTACAACCCTAGCTAGAGATTTTAATTTAATTAATTTGCAGACAGTAAATTTTGAATTTAGTTCAGTACAAGTCCCTGGTAGTCTCCTCTTATATCAATCCCAGCAGGTTTTTCCCACACGATGTGGCATGGCGTGTAAGTTGTTCCACACCTGCAGGAGCGGACCGGTATAGTCTGGCGTGTAGGTCGTTCAACACCTGCAGGAGCGGACCAGTGTGGTCTTATGTAGGTCGCTCCACACCTGCAGGAGCGGGTCAGCGTGGTCTGGCGGGCAGGTCACCACCACACCTGCAGGAGCCGACCGGTGTGGTCTGGCGGGCAGGTCACCACCACACCTGCAGGAGCTGTCCGGTGTGGTCAGGCGGGCAGGTCGCCACCACACCTGCAGGAGCGGACTGGAGTGGTCAGGCGATCAGGTCGCCACCACACCTGCAGGAACGGAGCGGTGTTGTCTGGTGGGCAGGTCGCCACCACACCTGCAGGAACGGACCGATGTGGTCTGGCATGCTGGTCGCTCCACACCTGCAGAACTTGACCGGTGAGGTCAGGTGTGTAGGTCACCACCACACCTGCAGGAACGGACCGGTGTGGTCTGGTGGACAGGTCGCCAGCACACCTGCAGGAACGGACCATTGTGGTCTGACGGGCAGGTCGCCACCACACCTGCAGGAGCGGACCGATGTGGTCTGGCGGGCAGGTCGCAACCACACCTACAGGAATGGTCCAGTGTGGTCTGGCTGGCAGGTCGCCACCACACCTGCAGGAGTGGACCGGTGTGGTCAGACGGGCAGGTCGCCACCACACCTGCAGGAGCGGACCGGTGTGGTCTGGTGGGCAGGTCGCCACCACACCTGCAGGAGTGGACCGGTCGCCACTACACCTGCTGGAGTGGACCGGTGTGGTCTGGTGGGCAGGTCGCCACCACACTTGCCGGAGCCGACCGGTGTGGTCTGACGGGCAGGTCGCCACCACACCTGCAGGAGCGGACTGATGTGGTCTGGCGGGCAGGTCGCCACCACACCAGCAGGAGCGGACCGGTGTGGTCTGGCGGGCGGTCGCCACCACACCTGCAGGAGCGGACTGATGTGGTCTGGCTGGCAGGTCGCCACCACACCTGCAGGAACAGTCCGGTGTGGTCTGACGGGCAGGTCACCACCACACTTGCAGGAGCGGACCGGTGTGATCTGGCGGGCAGGTCACCACCACACCTGCAGGAGCGGACTGGTGTGGTCTGGTGGGCCGGTCGCCACCATACCTGCAGGAGCCGACTGGTGTGGTCTGGCGGGCAGGTCACCACTACACCTGCAGGAGCTGTCCGGTGTGGTCAGGCGGGCAGGTCGCCACCACACCTGCAGGAGCGGATTGGAGTGGTCAGGCGGTCAGGTCGCCACCACACCTGCAGGAACGGACCGGTGTTGTCTGGTGGGCAGGGCGCCACCACACCTGCATGAGCGGACCGGTGTGATCTGGCGGGCAGGTCGCCACCACACCTGCAGGAACGGACCGGTGTGGTCTGGCGTGCTGGTCGCTCCACACCTGCAGAACTTGACCGGTGAGGTCAGGTGTGTAGGTAGCCACCGCACCTGCAGGAACGGACCGGTGTGGTCTGGTGGGCAGGTCACCAGCACACCTGCAGGAACGAACTGGTGTGGTCTGACGGGCAAGTCGCCACCACACCTGCAGGAGCGGACCGATGTGGTCTGGCGGGCAGGTCGCCACCACACCTGCAGGAACATTCCGGTGTGATCAGGCGGACAGGTCGCCACCACACCTGCAGGAACAGACCGGTGTGGTCTGGCGGGCAGGTCGCCACCACACCTGCAGGAGCCGACCGGTGAGGTCTGGCGGGCAGGTCGCCACCACACCTGCAGGAGTGGACCGGTGTGGTCTGGCGAGCAGGTCGCCACTACACCTGCAGGAGCGGACCGGCGTGGTCTGGCGAGCAGGTCGCCACTACACCTGCATGAGCGGACCGGTGTGGTCTGGCGAGCAGGTCGCCACTACACCTGCAGGAGCGGACCGGTGTGGTCTGGCGAGCAGGTCGCCACTACACCTGCAGGAGCGGACCGGTGTGGTCTGGCGAGCAGGTCGCCACTACACCTGCAGGAGCGGACCGGCGTGGTCTGGCGAGCAGGTCGCCACCACACCTGCAGGAGCAGACTGGTGTGGTGGCGAGCAGGTCGCCACCACACCTGCAGGAGCAGACTGGTGTGGTGGCGGGCAGGTCGCCACCACACCTGCAGGAGCAGACTGGTGTGGTGGCGGGCAGGTCGCCACCACACTACCACTCACCACATAACTGTTGCAGTTTTAGAAACACAGCAATTGTGTTGTCGAATTACTATTTCCGAGTGTTGAATATTCTTAATAGGAAGTGGTTGCAGGTCCCGTAGTGAGAGATGTTTGTGAATGACAGCCCGGGGAACACCAGTGTTCCACCTAACTGTTCCACCTCCCTGTTCCACCTCACTGTTCAACCTAACTGTTCCACTTGAGTGTTCCACCTGAGTGTTCCACCTAACTGTTCCACCTCACTGTTCCACTTGAGTGTTCCACCTGAGTGTTCCACCTCTGTGTGCTACGGGAGATGTTTTAACACTCAACTGGAATAGAGAGTAACGCCATTTGCTGCATATTGTGTTGCCATTGATGATAGTAGAGGTGTCAGTGAGAGATGACAACACTCAACTAGTCAAGGTGGGGTTGAGGCCGCCAGCAGGCAACAGCTGCTCTCTAACACAAGCAACAGTAGTGATGATATCTCTGAGTCAGGCGGGAAGAAATTAGATGTTTTTTTTAACCAAATTTGTAAGTTTGGCCACAGATGGAGCACCGCAAATGATGGGCAGAGAGCTTGTGTAAATTCTCGGGGAAACTACCCCAAGCGACCGCTAACCACCACTTTAGCAACTTCCATTACATTATTCTTTAAGAACTGGTGCGCAGTAAGACATTAAGTGTATTAAGGATGTGGTCGTAAAGACTAAGCTTTGAACGAGCACCAAGACTTAAACACACCAAGACTCCTTAAGGCTGCTTCTTGGAAGTATATCAGGTGCGCCCTTGAGAGCTGTTACACCACAGTGAGTGGTTCATGGCCTGCCGCAGGCCACTCTGGCACACTAGTGAACTGTCTGGGGGGAGGGGTACACTTTTGGTGGAACAGGAACACTGATGCCCACACTGAGTACACTGACCCCAACACTGAGCACACTAACCCCAACACTGAGCACACTAACCCCAACACTGAGCACACTAGCCCCAACACTGAGCACACTGACCCCAACACTGAGCACTCTGACCCCAACACTGAGCACACTGACCCCAACACTGAGCACTCTGACCCCAACACTGAGCACACTGACCCCAACACTGAGCACACTGACCCCAACACTGAGCACACTGACCCCAACACTGAGCACACTGACCCCAACACTGAGCACACTGACCCCAACACTGAGCACACTGACCCCAACACTGAGCACACTGACCCCAACACTGAGCACACTGACCCCAACACTGAGCACACTGACCCCAACACTGAGCACACTGACCCCAACACTGAGCACACTGACCCCAACACTGAGCACACTGACCCCAACACTGAGCACACTGACCCCAACACTGAGCACTCTGACCCCAACACTGAGCACTCTGACCCCAACACTGAGCACACTAACCCCAACACTGAGCACACTGACCCCAACACTAAGCACACTGACCCCAACACTGAGCACACTGACCCCAACACTGAGCACACTAACCCCAACACTGAGCACACTGACCCCAACACTGAGCACTCTGACCCCAACACTAAGCACACTAACCCCAACACTGAGCACACTGACCCCAACACTGAGCACTCTGACCCCAACACTGAGCACACTGACCCCAACGCTGAGCACTCTGACCCCAACACTGAGCACACTGACCCCAACACTGAGCACACTGACCCCAACACTGAGCACACTGACCCCAACACTGAGCACACTGACCCCAACACTGAGCACACTGACCCCAACACTGAGCACACTGACCCCAACACTGAGCACACTGACCCCAACACTGAGCACACTGACCCCAACACTGAGCACTCTGACCCCAACACTGAGCACACAGACCCCAACACCGAGCACACTGACCCCAACACTGAGCACTCTGACCCCAACACTGAGCGCACTAACCCCAACACTGAGCACTCTGACCCCAACACTGAGCACACTAACCCCAACACTGAGCACACTAACCCCAACACTGAGCACACTGACCCCAACACTGAGCACACTGACCCCAACACTGAGCACACTCACCTTAACACTGAGCACACTGACCCCAACACTGAGCACACTCACCCAAACACTTAGCACACTGACCCCAACACTGAGCACACACACTCCAACACTGAGCACACTGACCCCAACACTGAGCACACTGACCCCAACACTGAGCACACACACTCCAACACTGAGCACACTGACCCCTACACTGAGCACACACACTCCAATACTGAGCACACTGACCCCAACACTGAGCACACTGACCCAAACACTGAGCACTCTGACCCCAACACTGAGCACACTGACCCCGACACTGAGCACACTGACTCCAACACTGAGCACACTGACCCCAACACAGAGCACACTTATCCCAACACTGAGCACACTTATTGCAACACTGAGCACACTCACCTTAACACTGAGCACACTGGCCCCAACACTGAGCACACTCACCTTAACACTTAGCACACTGACCCCAACACTGATCACACTGACCCCAACACTGAGCACACTCACCCTAACACTTAGCACACTGACCCCAACACTGAGCACACACACTCCAACACTGAGCACACTGACCCCAACACTGAGCACACTGACCCCAACACTGAGCACACTGACCCCAACACTGAGCACACTGACCCCAACACTGAGCACACTGACCCCAACACTGAGCACGCAGACCCCAACACTGAGCACACTGACCCCAACACTGAGCACACTCACCCCAACACTTAGGGGTGGAGGGGACTTCCGCACCTCAGCTCTCATTTGCTGAAATGCTTAAAAAGAGCCCTGAAGCTAGGTCTGCAGTTAAGGATGTTGCCATGG
Organism: Procambarus clarkii; assembly: GCF_040958095.1. Taxonomy (NCBI): domain Eukaryota; kingdom Metazoa; phylum Arthropoda; class Malacostraca; order Decapoda; family Cambaridae; genus Procambarus; species Procambarus clarkii. The sequence continues at coordinate 11,966,654 of NC_091170.1, forward strand.
AAGTGGCTTCCTCTCAAGAAGCAGCTAGATGTACTAGCCGGCTAATAGAGAGAAAAAGATTAGTAGTAGTAGCAGGCATTAAAGAGCAAAAAGGGACCAGACCAAAGGAGCGAAGAGACAAAGACAAAAACAGTTACCGAGATCCTTAAAGAGGTAAGGATGGAGGAAACTGAACAAAATGTTGAAAAGGTTTTCAGGCTTGGAAAGTACAACAAGGACAGAGACCGAATGATAAAGGTGGTATTCATGAGCGAAATCACGAAAGAGGAACTGTTAGCAAGGAAGAGGGGTCTAGCAAATGTAGAGAAGTTAAAAAAAGTATTCCTGCAGAGGGATATGACAAGGGAAGAGAGATAGCAGGCAGCAGATGCGAGGAAGGAGCGCAGGGAGAGAGAAAGGAATCAGGGAGCCACAACCCCGATCCCTACAATTCCAGAGGGGAGTGGGGAACCCTCCTCAAACAGTGCAATAGCCACAGTGAGTGTGGCACCACCCCCACATTCTATCCAACAGACACCCCTACCTGCCCCAACCCCTGTCAGCCCCCCACTAAGTATCCACCTAAGCCAAACCCACCCCTCCTCCCACTCCCCCCTCCCCCCTCGACCTCCCTTCTCCCACATGTCCTCCCGTCTCTCCCACCCACAAGCCCTCCGTTCTCCCCCACCCCACCTAAGCCTTCCCTTCTCCACCACTCCCCAAACCCCCCCCCCCCTCTTCCTCATCCACCTCAGCCTTCCCTTTCCCCCCACGCTCCCCCAAGCCCTCCCTCCTTTACTGCCCCCAAACCCCCCTTTCTCCCCCATCCCCCCAACCCTCCCCCTCTCACCTCCCCAAACCTCCCCCTCTCACCCCCCCCTCAACCCTCCCCCTCTCACCCCCCCCGAACCCTCCCCCTTTCACCCACCCCCTCCCCCTCTCACCCACTGCCCCTACCCTCCCCCTCCCCCCCCCCCCACCCCCCCAAGCCCTTCCTCCTCCACCAGTCTCCCCGTACCAGATCCTCCCAGCTCCCGCTCACCCCAGACACCATAGGTCGCCCCCAGAGGAGAAGCAGAAGAGAGTCAGTTTCAGGGTAATGTACTCGAACATAGATGGGATCACAAGCAAGGCAAGTGAACTAAGGGAAAGAGCAAAGTAAACCCAGATGTAATCGGACTCACTGAAATAAAACTTTCTGGAATCATAACGAATGCCGTATTTCCCCAGGAGTACACAGTAATACAGAAAGAGAGGGAAGGAGGCGGAGTGGCCCTACTCATGAGAAAGGAATAGAGTTTTAAGGAGATGGCTACCCCGGGCTGTGAGGGTTTCAGAGACTACATAGCAGGCACCATGACAATGGGAGGACCAAGAATAGTAGTAGGAGTAATATATAACCCTCCACCAAATGACAGAAGACCCAGTCCAGAGTATGAAAACAACAACATGGCAGTTAACACTATAATTGAGAGAGCAACCTCTGCTGCCTGTAGAAATAGATCCCACCTGCTCATCATGGGGGACTTCAATCAAAGAAGGAATGACTGGGAAAACAAGGAACCGCATGGAGGCGAGGATACGTGGAGAGCCAAACTACTGGAGGTGGTGACTAGAAACTTTTTAACCCAGCATGTCAGAGAACCCACAAGGTTGAGAGGAAATGACGAACCTGCGAGACTCTACCTGGTCTTCACCCTGAATGACTCTGACATAAGGGAAATCGGTTTTGAGGACCCAGTAGGAATGAGCGACCACAGTGTATTGGTGTTTGAGAACCTGATTGAAGAAGGGTTATTAAACTCGATGAGGGATACCGAAACCAAAAGGTTAGCATACCGAAAGGGAAACTATGAGCAGATAAGAAAATTCCTAACAGATATAGCATGGGGAAACAGAGCTCAGGGAAAAGACGGACCAAGATATGATGGACTATATCACGCAAAAGTGAAAGGACGCAGCAAACAAGTTTGTCCCAGCCCAAAAGGAAAACAGTGAAATGAAGATGAGAAACCCATGGTTTAAACAGAGATGTAGGCTAGCTAAGCAGCAAAGTAAAAGGGCATGGAGAAACTATAGGAATAACAGGACACTGGAGAGCGGAGAAAGATACCAGAATGCCAGGAATAAATATGTCAGGATGAGAAGAGAGGCAGAAAGACAATACGAAAATGACATCGCAAGCAAGGCAAAGACTCAGCCTAAATTGCTGCATAGCCACATCAGGAGAAAAACAACAGTAAATGACCAGGTTATGAAATTAAGGATAGGGGCAGAAGGATTAAATACATACTACAAGGAAGTGTGTGAGGAACTGAATAAGAAATTCCAGGAGGTCTTCACCTTAGAGCAAGGAGAAATCCCAGAGATAAGAGAGGGAATAGCTAACCAGGAACCACTGGAAGAGTTTGAGATTACCAGTGGGGAAGTAAGGAAGTGTTTACTAGAGTTGGGTGTGACAAAGTCTATAGGCCCAGATGGAATCTCCCCTTGGATACTAAAGGAAGGCGCAGAAGAACTGTGCCTACCACTCTCCATAGTGTATAACAAATCAATGGCAACAGGGGAACTGCCAGAAATTTGTAAAGCAGCTAACATAGTCCCGATATACAAGAAAGGGGATAGACAGGAGGCACTGAATTACAGGCCAGTGTCCCTAACCTGCATATCATGCAAGCTGATGGAGAAGATTGTGTGAAGAAAGCTAGTGGAGCACCTGGAGCGAAAGAACTTTGTAACACAGCATCAACATGGGTTCAGGGATGGCAGGTCCTGCCTGACGGGGTTACTTGAATTCTACGACCAGGCAACAAAAATAAGGCAAAAAGAGAAGGGTGGACAGACTGCATATTTTTGGATTGTCAGAAAGCCTTTGATACAGTACCACACAAGAGCCTTGTGAAAAAGCTGGAGATGCAGGCTGGAGTGAAAGGGAAGGTACTCCATTGGATAAAGGAGTACCTAAGCAACAGGAGACAACGAGTCTGTGTGAGGGGCGAGGTCTCAGATTGGCGAGACGTTACGAATGGAGTCCCGCAGGGGTCAGTCTTTGGACCTATACTGTTTCTGATATATGTAAATGATTTCCCAGAGGGTATAGAATCGTTTCTCTCAATGTTTGCCGATGATGCAAAAATTATGAGGAGGATTGAAACTGAGGACGATAGTAGGAGGCTACAAGATGACCTAGATAGACTGAGTGAATGGTCCAACAAATGGCTGTTGAAGTTCAACCCGATTAACTGCAAAATAATAAAACTAGGCAGTGGAAACAGGAGGCCAGACACAGGATACAGAATAGGAGATGAAGTAATTAATGAAACGGACAGAGAAAGATCTAGGAGTTGATATCACACCAAACCTGTCTCCTGAAGCCAACATAAAAAGAATAACGTCTGCGGCATATGCGAGGCTGGCTAACATCAGAACAGCGTTCAAGAACCTGTGTAAGGAATCATTCAGAACCTTGTACACCACATATGTAAGACCAAACTTGGAGTATGTGGCCCCAGCATGGAGCCCGTACCTTGTCAAGCACAAGACGAAGCTGGAAAAAGTTCAAAGTAGCCACTAGACTAGTCCCAGAACTAAGAGGCATGAGTTACGAGGAAAGGCTGCGGGAAATGCACCTTACGACACTGGAAGACAGAAGAGTAAGGGGAGACATGATCACAACCTACATAATCCTCAGAGGAATCGACCGGGTAAAGAAGGATAAACTATTCAACTCTGGTGGGACGCGAACAAGGGGACAAAGGTGGAAACTGAGTACCCACATGAGCAACAGAGACGTTAGAAGGAACTTTTTCAGTGTCAGAGTAGTTAACGGATGGAATGCATTAGGTAGTGATGTGGTGGAGGCTGACTCCATACACATTTTCAATTGTAGACATGATAGAACCCAGTAGGCTCAGGAATCTGTACACCAGTTGATTGACAGTTGAGAGGCGGGACCAAAGAGAGAAAGCTCAACCCCCGCAAGCACAAATAGGTGAACACTTAGCACACTCACCCCAACACTAAGCACCGCCTCTCGGGACTAAGGTCCCGCCTCTCAACTGTCAATCAACAGGTGTTCAGATTCCTGAGCCTACTGGGCTCTATCATATCTACACTTGAAACTGTGTATGGATTCAGCCTCCACCACATCACTGCCTAATGCATTACGGGACACCACGAGCGTAGCTCACATCCTGTAACTACACATAGGTAATTACTGAACACACTGACCCCAACACTGAGCACACTCACCTTAACACTGAGCACACTGACCCCAACACTGAGAACACTGACCCCAACACTAAGCACACTGACCTAAACACTAAGCACCCTGACCCTAACACTGAGCACACTGACCCCAACACTAAGCATACTCACCCCCAACACTAAGCACACTGACCCCAACACTGAGCACACTCACCCCAAAATTTAGCACACTCACCCCAACACTGAGCACACTCACCCCAACTCTGAGCACACTCACCCCAACTCTGAGCACACTCACCCCAACTCTGAGCACACTGACCCCCAACACTTTCTAAGCCAACACATCAAGGAACCAACAAGAATGAGAGGAGAAGATGAACCAGCAATGCTTGATATGGTATTTACCCTAAATGAGTAGAATATAAGGGAAGTTAAGATGGAAGCGCCCTTGGAAAAGAGTGATCGCAGTGTATTGAGCTTTGAGTACCTGGTAGAGCTAGGAATTATCTCCCCCCAAAAAGAACTAGGAATCAAAAGGCTGGCATACCGAAAGGGGAATTATGAACAGATGAGAAGTTTCCTAAGGGAAATACCTTGGGACACAGACCTCAGAGATACGTCTATACAAAATATGATAGACTATGTTACCCAAAAGTGTCAGGAGGCAGTAAACAGGTTCATCCCGGCCCAAAGGGAAAATCCGAGAAGCAACAGAAGAATCCATGGTATAATAGGGCATATGTGGAACCGAAGAAACTCAAAAAAGGACGTGGAGGAATTTCCGGAATAACAGAACACCAGAAAGCAGAGAGAGATACCAGAGAACCAGGAATGAGTACGTTAAGGTGAGAAGAGAAGCAGAGAAAAGTTTTGAAAATGATATAGCAAACAAAGCCAAGACCGAACCAAAGCTACTCCACAGTCACATCAGAAGGAAAACAACAGTGAAAGAACAGGTATTGAAACTTCAAACAGGCGAGGACAGGTATACAGAGAATGACAAAGAGGTGTGTGAATAACTCAACAAGAGGTTCCAGGAGGTCTTCACAATAGAACAAGGTGAGGTCACTGTGATAGGAGAAAGGGAGGTAAACCAGGCGGCCTTGGAAGAGATCGAAATTATGAGAGAGGAGGTCAAGAGACACTTGATGAATCTGGATGTTAGAAAGGCTTTTGATCCAGACGGGATCTCACCATGGGTACTGAAAGAGTGTGCAGAGGCACTTTGCTTGCCACTCTCCATAGTGTATAGTAAGTCACTGGAGACAGGAGACCTACCAGAAATATGGAAGACGGCGAATGTGGTCCCAATATACAAAAAGGGCGACAGGCAAGAGACTTCGAACACTACAGGCCAGTGTCCTTGACTTGTATACCATGCAAGGTGATGGAGAAGATCGTGAGAAAAAACCTGGTAACACATCTGGAGAGAACGGACTTCGTGACAAATCGCCAACATGGGTTCAGGGAGGGTAAATCTTGCCTGACTGGCTTAATAGAATTCTACGACCAGGTGACAAAGATTAAGCAAGAAAGAGAGGGCTGGGCGGACTGCATTTTCTTGGATTGTCGGAAAGCCTTTGACACAGTACTGCATAAGAGGCTGGTACATAAGCTGGAAAGACAGGCAGGTGTAGCTGGTAAGGTGCTCCAGTGGATAAGGGAGTACCTAAGCAATAGGAAGCAGAGAGTTACGGTGAGGGGTGAGACCTCCGATTGGCGTGAAGTCACCAGTGGAGTCCCACAGGGCTCTGTACTCGGTCCTATCTTGTTTCTGTAAATGATCTCCCGGAGGGTATAGATTCATTTCTCTCGATGTTTGCGGACGATGCCAAAATTATGAGAAGGATTAAGACAGAGGAGGACTGTTTGAAAGTGTTTGAGGATGTTTCGGGCCACAATCACCGGGCCACTCAAAGTCTTCCTCGCATTGTCCATAAAAAGGACAGTATAGAAACGGTGAGTAGGGCGTCACTCTGAGCCGAGAGAGAGCGAGACGCCATTAAAAATTTACCATAAACAAAGTCTCGCTGGAGCTCTAACAGCTCCACAATTTTCACTAAAGGCTCAATGTTGTGAGTTGAAAACAACGCCCATCATCAGCACGATCTGCGCCTACAATAAGGGAAGTGTTTTGTACCCAATTCCAGTTCTCTCTAGCTATTGTTGGCCATTAATAAAAGATTATGGAATAATGGTTAAAACACTAAGCGAGCCACCCAAACAGGTAATTATTAATTAAATCTTATCTAATAAATTACTATATTTGCCCTGATATAGCTGTCATATATAGGTTACGAATATTATTGTCATGTGCCCATTGACAGGGGAAATTGAAGAGAAGAAGAATTAGCATGAATTACCTGGTACAACACGTGACATGGGAAGATACTAGCTTTACCTACAAGAAGTATTAGTTTGTGTTATCATTCACATCATGTGTGGTTGTTCAGCCAACCAGACAGTACAGATATCAGCTCAGCCATATGTACAGATAAGCTGTATTTTAATTCTATTTACTAATCTATATAGTCTTAATATTGTAGCGAATGTCTACCAATCAATAATTTTGATTGATAGACTATATAATAATAATAACCTCCTCTTTACGAATGTGTAGGAAAGGACTTGTAGGAGTTTAAATCATACAGCCCACTTTAAACCTCATACAGTCAGCTATCGAAGCAAATAAATTTATGTAAAAAATAAATGACTATAATATATATATAAATTAATAAATTGTATATAAATCAATAAATCTCACGAGTCAGTTTTCCCCTCATTAATGGTTCTCAACAAACTGAATGAACCCAAGTTAGCCAGAGGTTCATTAAATCTAGAAATACACTGGTTCTCAAACCCAAATTAATGGTCATTCGAACCTAGATGGTCTAAAAACTAGATCATCCACTATTGATCAGCATTTGGACCAGTAATGGTCCTCTGTACCTTGATCATATTTATGATCAATAATAAAAATTAGTGCCATAAATAATTTAGCAAATAATTATCAGTAGACACAGACTGCTAATAAATCACTAACAATATAAACATTACCCATCACAGGACCGGCCACCAGCGAGCCTCACCTGGGGCCAGATTCACGAAGGTACTTACGAATGTTTTTTCCTCCTAGCACCTTCGTAGCGGCTACGTCGGTATTCAGGTAGGCACACTAAGAAGGAAAACCTTTGTAAGTTTGCTCAGTCGGCTAAGGTTGCCCTTGACCACTCGTAGCTTTACGTAAACTGGATATAACAAAAATTTTCTCTACTACATAGCACAGAGAATCGGTTTTAATGTAAAAAGATTTGACTTGGCGAATCTCGTGAGGAGTTCTTCGTGTTAGTTATATATTCATTCTCTGCTTGAAACTTGTAGTATATATGTCTTTTATGATATTAGAATTAGTTTTATTATAGCAAGATATTGTACCAATAGTTAATAAATAAATAAACACTGGTGAACATGAAATATGTGAGAAGGTGACTGGTGGGACCATTTACTATCACCAAATGCCCCACTGCACAAATGATGTTAGGTAAGAAGGGTAAAAACTTCAAAAACTTATCTCATTGAATACTCAAACCTATAATTATGACTGTATGGATTATTATGACCTGTTAAAAAAGAGAGGGAAAAGTAGGGATCCAAGACCTCTTCCTGTTACACAATTTGGCTTTGTGTAACAATAAGTAATTTATTTATTTATATATTTATTTATTTATTTATTTATTTATTTATTTATTTGTATATATACAAGAAGGTACACTGGGTTTGTGAAGATACATAGCATGGTGATTACATTCTTGTAAAGCCACTAGTATGCGCAGCGTTTCGGGCAGGTCCTTAATCTATCAAATAATTTTAAGTAGGTATACTCTAGCAAAAGTTATAAAATGATAACAGGTACATTGTTGGGCGAGTTAGGAGTGAGGAACTAATACAGAGATTCAGGACAGCAATTGAATTAGTTAGGAGCAAGGGAGGAATCCCGATCATATGTGGCATTCTTCCAAGAAAGGGAATGGGAAATGAATGGATGTCGAGGGCACTTGGTGTCAATTGCCGGCTGGAAAGATATTGCAAATCAAATGCAATATCTTTCATAGACAACTGGGAACACTTCTATGGAAAAAATGAAATGTATGCTCGTGATGGGGTGCATCTAACGAGGGCTGGGGTTGTTGCTGTTGCGAACTCGTTGGAACCAGTGGTTAGAGGTGTTTGTTTGGGTTTAAACTGTTAGTAGATAGTGGTATGGGAATTGATTTGGAGGAAGGAGGTAATAAAAGTATGTGTTCGTGGGAGAAAAAAATTGGCAAAATGATCAGGGAAAGAAAAGGGCCTCAAAATAACAGTTCACTTAGGATATATTACACTACCAGTAGAAGTCTAAGAAATAAAATTAATGAATTAAATGCTCTTGTCTGCACAGAAAAAATAGATATTATTGCACTTACCGAAACGTGGATGAATGTAGAAAATAGAGAACTATTAGCTGAATATCAGATAAGGGGCCATGGTACCAGGATATAAGAAATTGTTGTAGGGTATTCATAATTTATTATCCTGATACATGTGAAAGGTGCTGCACCTAGGCCAAGTTTCAGCATCTCAGCCTAAATAGAGACGGAGAAACAAAAAAAAAAAAAATTGAATTTTTCAACCATGTTCAATTGATTTCACAGCCCACAATTGTGAACCAAAATCATTTCTACGACACGCAGGTATGACCTTACTATATAATAAAGATTTGCATGTCACATCATTATCCCAGATGTATTTAGTGCAATAATACAGATTTATAAAAGTTTCCCAAAAACGTATGCAACAAAATGAAGTGTATCATTATTTATAAAATCAATAAATCTACGTAGATAAGAATAATGACATCCGTTTATAGAGGCGTAAACTCTACATATAATGTGCAAGTTTCAGGTTAATTGAATAATAAATAAAGGCTGTGAGACCGGATCTAGTTGTAAAAGTTGGAGTTGCGTAGCGCGAGCGACAAGTTACTCTACTCGCGGTCACTCGTGACAATGCGTGATTTACGCATTGCGGCCAGCTAGTACCTTCTATGGAGAGCTCGCATGCATCTAGCTTTCAATGCTTGTCTCTTGTTCGTTTAGTAAGTCATATTGCAGAACAAATAACAATAATAGCATGAGTTCTGGGAGATAGTGTGAGAGCGCGTCAGCGATACAACCACCCCCCACGAGAGACACAGTCACTGATGGGGCTGAGCCACATACCACCCTCTCTCACACGATACTGTTGCCAATGAGTGAGTTTATATTCATTTTATGCATAACATGTTATTTTCAACACTATTACGAAAAATAAGACTTCTACAACGTAAGATGCAATACCCCGCGGCGCACTCACGCCGCGAGGACCAGATTCACGAAAGTTGCAGCGGGAAATTTGACTAATTACGTTAATTTTCAAGATATCATTAAACGGTTTGGACCACAGTGTTGCCAGAACGTTGTAGTATTTTTCGTAATTTTTCGTAAATATTCCATTTTTCTTCGGATTTTCGGTTACCATGGCTCCTAAATGGATTTAAACTATTTCACACAGATAGATATATTAGACGAGGAGGGGGAGTAGCCATATATGTTAGGGACAATTTGAAATGTAGTCTCAAAGAGGGAATCAAAACTGAACCACACACAGAAACTATTTGGGTAGAATTAAACGAAAAAGCAAATAATATTATAATAGGAGTTATATATAGGCCACCAAATTTAGACAGAATGGAAGCAAAGCATCTATGGGATGAAATATCTAGAGCATCTAGATCTAACAGTATTTATGTCATGGGTGACTTTAATTTTAGTGGAATAAACTGGGTGAACAAAACAGGGAATAGTGAAGCAGAAGATTTTCTAGAATTAATTGACGATTGCTTTCTTACGCAACACATTAAGGAACCAACGCGGGAAAATAATATTTTAGATTTAGTGTTAACACAAATTAATGACATCGAAATAGGAAGTGAGCTAGGGAACAGTGATCACAAAGTAATCAGATTTAGCATAGAATGGAATAGACCTGTAGGAGAAAATTCTGTTAAAGTGCCAGATTTTCGAAAAGCTGATTTTAATAGCCTAAGAAATTTTTTGGGTCAAATAGATTGAAAAGTCTTGGGTATGGGGTGTGGGCCGGACTTGGAGCGAGACATGAGCCCAGCGACAGGTGACGTAAAAGGGGATTTCGATGTGGATTTAATATATAACTTATTTAAGAATATTCTAAACAAAGCACAGGAACGTAGTATACCATACAAATTGAATAGATCGAATACTAATGACCCAAAGTGGATAACAAATAATTTAAAGAACCTTATAGGTAAAAAGAGAGCTTGGTACAAAAGGATTAAGAATGGGGAAGTCAGGTTAGAACAGGAATTCACACAACTGGTTAGAAATGTTAAAAAAGAGATTAGGAAAGCAAAAAGAAACTATGAAGTTAGCATAGCAGAGCAAGCAAAGTCAAATCCTAAAGGGTTTTTTCAGTTATATCGAACTAAGACTAGGGAAAGGATAGGTCCATTAAAATCTGAGACAGGTCAAATAACGGATAATGACAAGGAGATGAGTAGTATTTTTAACAAATATTTTATATCTGTATTTACTAAAGAAGAACTTAACAATATGCCTTCAGCCGAACATGTCTATGTGGGTGGGGATGAGGACAGGTTGACTAGTTTAGCAGTTACCAAGGAGGATGTAATTAAACAATTATAAAAATTAATACCAAACAAATCCACAGGGCCAGATGAAGTGTTTGTCAGGGTGCTTAAAAAATGCAAAGAGGAGTTTTCCGAGCCACTGTCTACCATATTTAATAAATCAATAGAGTCAGGCAGAGTGCCAGAGTCATGGAAGGTAGCTAATGTGGTACCAATTTTTAAGAAAGGAGATAGATCACTTGCGTCAAACTATCGGCCAATTAGCCTAACGTCTATTGTGGAAAAGTTACTTGAATCAATAATTGCAAATACAATTCGTCTCCATCTTGAAAAACATAAATTAATAAACGAGTCTCAACATGGTTTTACAAATGGCCGTTCATGTTTAACAAATTTGCTAACTTTTTATTCCAGCATAGTTGAGGCAGCTGATAGTGGTAAGGATTGTGATGTGTACCTTGAATATAAGAACATAAGAACATAAGAACAAAGGCAACTGCAGAAGGCTTATTGGCCCATACGAGGCAGCTCCTATTTATAACCACCCAATCCCACTCATATAAATGTCCAACCCATGCTTAAAACAATCGAGGGACACCACCTCCACAATGCCACGCGGCAATTGGTTCCACAAATCAACAACCCTGTTACTGAACCAGTATTTACCCAAGTCTTTCCTAAATCTAAACTTATCAATTTATACCCATTGTTTCGTGTTCTGTCTTGTGTTGATACTTTTAATTCCCTATTAATATCCCCTTTGTTATGTCCATTCACCCACTTGTAAACCTCTATCATGTCACCCCTAACTCTTCGCCTTTCCAGTGAATGCAACTTAAGCTTTGTTAATCTTTCTTCATATGAGAGATTTCTAATTTGGGGAATTAACTTAGTCATCCTACGCTGGACACGTTCAAGTGAATTTATATCCATTCTATAATATGGCGACCAAAACTGAACTGCATAATCTAAATGGGGCCTAACTAGAGCAAGATATAGCTTGAGAACCACACCAGGTGTCTTGTTACTAATGCTGCAATTAATAAATCCAAGTGTCCGATTTGCCTTATTACGAACATTTATGCATTGATCCTTTTGTTTTAAATTCTTACTAATCATAACTCCCAGATCCCTTTCGCAATCCGACTTCACAATCTCAACACCATCTAGCTCGTATCTTGTAACTCTATCATCATTACCTAACCTCAGAACTTTACATTTATCAGCATTAAACTGCATCTGCCAATCCTTTGACCATTTCAAAACCCTATCTAGATCAACTTGAAGTGATAGTGAGTCCTCCTCCGAATTAATTTCCCTACCGATTTTCGTATCATCGGCAAATTTGCAAATGTTGCTACTCAAACCTGAATCTAAATCATTTATATATATTATAAACAACAGAGGTCCCAGGACAGAGCCTTGAGGCACTCCACTTACAACATTTTCCCACTCTGACTTGATTCCATTTATACTAACTCTGTTTCCTTTGGTATAGCCATGCCCTAATCCAGCTTAATATAGCACCCCCAATACCATGAGACTCTATCTTTTTAATCAGTCTTTCATGTGGCACTGTATCAAAAGCTTTCCTAAAGTCAAGGTACACAACATCACAATCCTTACCACTATCAACTGCCTCAACTATGCTAGAATAAAAAGATAACAAATTTGTTAAACATGAACGGCCATTTATAAAACTATGTTGCGACTCAATTATTAATTTATGTTTTTCAAGATGAAGACGAATTTTATTTGCTATTATAGATTCGAGTAACTTTCCCACAATAGACGTTACACTAATTGATCGATAGTTAGACGCAAGTGATGTATCTCCTTTCTTAAAAACTGGTATCACATTAGCAACTTTCCAAAACTCTGGCACTCTGCCTGACTCTATTGATTTATTAAATATGGTTGACAGTGAGTCACAAAGCTCCTCTTTGCATTCTTTAAGCACCCTGGCAAATACTTCATCTGGCTCTGGTGGATTTGTTTGGTTTGAGTTTTACTATTTGTTTAAGAACATCCTCCCTGGTAACTGCTAAACTCGTCAACCTGTCCTCGTCCCCCACCCACATAGACTTGTTCGGCTGAAGGCATATTGTTAAGTTCCTCTTTAGTAAATACAGATACAAAATATTTATTAAAAATACTAGTTAGTGGAGTACCTCAGGGCTCTGTCCTGGGACCTCTGTTGTTTATAATATATATAAATGATTTAGATTCAGGTTTGAGTAGCAACATTTGCAAATTTGCCGATGATACGAAAATTGGTAGGGAAATTAATTCGGAGGAGGACTCACTATCACTTCAAGTTGATCTAGATAGGGTTTTGAAATGGTCAAAGGATTGGCAAATGCAGTTTAATGCTGATAACTGTAAAGTACTGAGGCTAGGTAATGATGATAGAGTTACAAGATACGAGCTAGATGGTGTTGAGATTGCGAAGTCAGATTGCGAAAGGGATCTGGGAGTTATGATTAGTAAGAATTTATAACAAAAGGATCAATGCATGAATGTTCGTAATAAGGCGAATAGGACACTGGGATTTATTAATCGAAGCGTTAGTAACAAGACACCTGGTGTGGTTCTTAAGCTATATCTTACTCTGGTTAGGCCCCATTTAGATTATGCAGTTCAGTTTTGGTTCCCGTATTATAGAATGGATATAAATTCAATTGAACGTGTCCAACGTAGGATGACTAAGTTAATTCCCCAAATTAGAAATCTTTCATATGAAGAAAGATTAACAAAGCTTAAGTTGCATTCACTGGAAAGGCGAAGAGTTAGGGGTGACATGATAGAGGTTTACAAGTGGATGAATGGACATAACAGGGGGGATATTAATAGGGTATTAAAAATATCAACACAAGACAGAACACGAAACAATGGGTATAAATTGGATAAGTTTAGATTTTGGAAAGACTTGGGTAAATACTGGTTCAGTAACAGGGTTGTTGATTTGTGGAACCAATTGCCGCGTAACGTGGTGGATGTGGGGTCCCTCGATTGTTTCAAGCGCGGGTTGGACACGTATATGAGTGGGATTGGGTGGTTATAAATAGGAGCTGCCTTGTATGGGCCAATAGGCCTTCTGCAGTTACCTTTGTTCTTATGTTCCTACATTGCAAGGAAAAAAATGAGATGAGAGAGATTAGTAGGTATATTAAAGCACATCAATAGCTCTGATTGATTGCATTGACAGCTTGATTGGTAATTTAACAAAGATTAATAGGCACAATACGGCATTTTGATAGCACATATAAGAAGACAGCAATGATCACAATGGTAAAGTTGTTTGGATCAGGTACATAAATATTGGAGGATTGGGTAGCACTAGATACGGTGTAAATTTAAAGCACAAGGTAGGAAACTATGAAGATGAAATTAGGCACTTCTTGGTTTTGTTTTTCAATGAGGCAAAAGTTGAACAGCTTTTTAAATCATTAGGGAGTGAGTTCTATAGACTATTTTTAGATGATTTCGGGGCTTAGTGTCCCTGCGGCCCGATCCTCGACCAGGCCTCCACCCCCAGGAAGCAGCCTGTGACAGCTGACTAACTCCCAGGTACCTATTTACTGCTAGGTAACAGGTGCATCAGAGAAAAGGAAACTCTGCCCATCGTTTCTCGCCGGCGCCCGGGTTTGAACCCGGGACCACAAATGAACACACAGACCACAAAATGGGGGGTTACATGCCAAAATATTAATATAGCCCAAGCAATGTTTCAGTGCTGGTTCTTCACTGAAATAACTAAATGTAAATTGAAATTAAATGGATTATATAATAATAATTAGAGGCAAAGGTACCTCAAGATACTACAGTAATATGGTAAAATATATAACCAAATCAATGGGTTAGTAGTATTGATATCATTAGGAGGTTATTAAGGTAGCTAAGTTATTATGTCTCTACAAACAACAATTAACAGCTTAGCTGTGAAAGTAAGAAATGTGAAATCAGTTGCCACACTCGACTGACGACGTATTGCGTCCAGCAAATTGTTGCACGTGAGGGTGGGGTAGCCTAGCTCCTCGGTTGACGTGGACTCGGGAGCTGTAAAGCAATTACAATGTAGAAATCTTCTACATAAATAATAAAAGATATATCTAATAATATGGAATTCTTCCTTATATGATTTAAACAATATATCTGACACTGTAGAATTCTTCTACAGACATTAATGAAACATATTCCTATATAAATTACAGAATACGGCTGGAGAGTAAACGTACTGGATTTTTGTTGTAAATAAATGGATTAACAACAACTAGCCTAAATATTAACATGTGATCACAGTGTTAAATAAAAGGTAATTAATAGTTGCCGGACCTGGTCTAGCCCTTAAACTGCGCATGGCGTATATATACGCCCTGAGTAACATGTCCCATGGTGCGCATGGCGTATATATACGCCATAGGGTGCCAGGCCTGACTCAAATGGCCCGCGGCTACAAGGAGTTCACAGTAGCTTCCTCAGGGCTCTTGTAAACAGATGCCATTTTAAAAAAAATCGTGGGCAATATTCTCAGGTGTGAGAGACACAGTACTGTGGGAGCAACCAAGGCTGGCGCACTTCAGCTTGTGACCACAGCATCGCCGAAAAATGTCAAAATAAATATATAATTGTTATTATTTAGCGATGACAATATTACAGATGACCCATGACTGATATAAATAACCAGGGTTGTGATAATAGCAGGATTGTTGTAATAATTAGCGCTGTGGGAGGAGTGATGCTGAGAGACGGAGGGAGACAGCATCGTTTACCGACTGTGTGGCTACCTGTTATTGTTTGCATTCACCATACCAGGTCAGTGGTTCTCTATGGTGAACACAAATGTAGATACTTATATATAATGTGTGTATTAGTGTAATAACAGCAAAAGGATTATGCTGGGAGGAGCCATATGGGTGACGTCGTCTGCACGATTTATCTAGCTGTTTAGAGGGCAGCCACTATGCTCTTTGGGCGCACTACAAGCTTAGGTGTACAGTTACGGTGCATAAAACATGTAGATATTTATATATAATATGTGTATATAGGGTAATAACACTGCAAAAGGTATTGTTGGGGGAGAAAGTTTAGTGCGTGTGACCTTGAAAGAGTGAGGCAGCCGCCAGCAGCTGACTGTGTGTATAGCGACGACTCTTAGTGTCTGAACTAAATATATCAGCTTAGCTGTACAGTTGTAGTGAACAAAATATACACATACTTATATATAACGTCTGTATATAGTGTAATAACACCACAACTGGAATTGTTGGGGGAGAAAGTTTAGTGCGTGTGTTGAGGGAGTGGCAGCGAGTGGCTGGCTGGTGTGTGGCGGTAACTCCTCGTTGCTTTTCGACTCTCAATACCAACTTAGTGGTTCGTTATGGTGACCAAAACATGCCAATACTTACATATAACCTGTGTATAGAGTGTAATAGCAGCAAAACTATTTGTTTATTGTTTTATAAACATAATAATTGAATCACTAATATGCACATCATACTTTTGAGTATAACGATTATTCACCACTTTTATTATATAAATATATTACAATACACACTATTGAATAATATTACTGCAAAAAAACTAAGAAAAAATCAATCAGAGACATTGAAACAATTAGGTAATAATATCTTTGTGGCAACTCCCATCTGTCAGCGCGGGTGACGCTGACCGGGTCTGACGACCGCTCTGTCAACGCCCACTTTTTGCCAGACTTCCTCCGTCAATTGCACCCAAAATATGTTGTTACGGCCCTCTCGGGACGCAACAGGGTTCTCACTCTGATATAGTTAGAGGAAGATATATATCCGGCCCCAAGCCAGTAGAGGCTATCAAGGGATGCGATCCGTGACGCAAGTAACTTAAAGGGAGTAGGGAAAGAAAGGTAAGAACTTAATATAATATAATATAACCTTCACCATTTAAATATATAAAAGTAAAACGTACACAAGGGGGAGGGGTATTAACACTTTACAAAGGGGGTCAACACTGTAGTCTTCTGCTGGAGACTATGGATCCTTGAAGCTAGGTGCTGAGTCCGCGGTGCTTTCTTCGTGGCCACAAGACGTGTCCTCTGAGAACGCCGAGTCTACCCTGGCCACAGGTCAGCCACAACACAGGTCCACTGGGGGCACCGTCGTGGAGGCCGTCAACCACACGTCCAGCAGGTCTGCTGGCAGGTACTGAGCCACCAAGGCTGGTACGGCCACTCCACGAGCGATAAAAGGGGTACGCCCTAGACAGGAGTCTCGTGTGATATCACCAATCACCCTCCTGTCCTCAATACCCCAGTGGATTATCGTCTCCAACCGTCGGTCCCGGGTAAATCCTTCCACTGCCACTCCACTGGCAGGCTTAACACACCACAGTGTTCTTCCGGGGGGACGACGTCACGACAGCTGCAGCAAACTTCACTGTATGGAGACTGGCTGCCTCGGGTAGACTGACTACACCTTCAACACAGTGGTCCCAGGTCGGCTCTGTAAGCAGACACGTCATTAATAACCGGGACACTAATACACCACACTCACAGGCTCAGATACAAACGCCCGACATATCCACTCCATAGATGGCGCTGTCTTCGGAGCACCACCTCACCAGAGGTCAGGAGCGGCGGTGTTGAGCGCTGAACCAGACTGGAAACTGGTCCTCGAGGCCAGTACACGCTGTCCTCACTAGGTGTCGTCGTTCGTTTGGCGGGGGTTTCGGGAGCTGACACACAGATGGCGTGTTTGTCACTGCTCCAGGCTCGGACGTTGAATCCGGGTTCGTAACATATGTCACCTACGATTTTTTTTTCCGTGCTCACGGGACACAAATTAACATGTTTAGATGACGAAAAAAAATTTGTGAATTTTTTTTTTCTTGCGCACAGGGGTGTAATGTCCCATGGACCCTTGAGCAGTGTAAGGGCTAGGGAACGATTCAAGTCCTCCGTCTTGAAACTGCAGCTGTTGCTAAGACGTAAACTACAGGCCGGAGAATTAATTAGTTTCAGGACACTGCTGTTATGTGCCAAAATAATGTTGCACCGCTCTCGTGGTTGTGTGGCACCGCTCTCGTGGTTGTGTGGCACCGCTCTCGTGGTTGTTGGAGCGAATGAAATGATACCAAGCAAGTTCCTGGCAACGGCGCCTCTCTCTTGCACGCTGCTAGTATGGCGTCGCTAATAGAAATGGCGTCTCCTTCCCTAGCTGCGCTTCGCATGCGCAGAACACTCCAAAGTATTCTCGAGCGTAAATTTTTTACTGACTTGTAATTATTTAGGGAAATGCATTTTTTAGTACACCTTTAGAAGGTGTACTAAGTCTTTTCTGGGAAAGGTAGATCACACAGCTCAGGTGTTAGGTATCCCTGATTCCACCTGGAGGAATCATTTTATGATCTCAGTCTGAAGGGAATGAATTTCACCAGGCTTAGGACTGTCTCAGGCATTAGGTAGGGCAGTGAATCGGTCCTTACTACCTGGAGAGTTATGGGGAAGTCTACGAGAAAGAGCCAATGGAGGCAGCTTTCAGACGAGGAGAGACAGTGGACCGAGGTGCAGCAGGCACCGAAGAAAACTGCTATCGAGGCCTCACCACGTGCTTCTACCAGCAAGACAGCAGACATTATGAACCCAGAGAGGACAGGACCAGTCACACACCAGTCAGTGTCAGACATTGTACCTCTCTCCACAGCCCATCCACAAGATGACAGTACGAGATATGAGAGGACAGCACCAGTCCCACACCAGCCAGTGTACCTCTCTTCATAGCCTAGCCACAGGACAACATTATGAGACAGGAGAGGACAGCACAAGTCTCATACCAGACATCGTCACACTCTGCAGATCTTCCAAAATTCAAGATAATGCAGACAGACCACTTTCCTACAGCATGTGGAGTAGTAACGGCAATGGAAAAGGAACAACCAGAGCTCAAACCTTCCATCACAGTCAACCTGAAAGGAGAAATAATAATGACACCACGAGACCAACTGACTGCAAATTACTTGGAAAAGTAACAGTCCTGCAAGGAAACCTGTATGCTTGGAAGAGCTGGACCTTCAGAAAGACGCACACGAGTAGTGCTTTTGGGATATCCGATCGACTTTCCTCGGATCCAGTACTTGAACATAAGGAAATCCTGAATGCGGAATGATGCCGCACAAAAGTAGACAAATCAGCGACACATCAGTTCCTGGTGACCGTCATGGGACATATATCAGAAACATTCAGTCTTGGAAATTGGGGAATATAGCGACAGAGACCATACGTCCCGGAACCCCTGGGCTGCTTCAGGTGTCAGAAATACGGCCACCATCAATCACGCTGCACCGGACAGGAGAGATGCGGAGTGTGTAGCCTGAGACATTCAACCAAAGACCGTATAACCAAGCACAAGGCAAACCAGGTCACAACAGCCAAGTGCCTATATTGTGGCGGCAAACATCATGCCTGGAGCACAACCTGCTCTGCACGGAAAGAACAGGTGCAGACAGCTCAGGCCAGGATAAACACACAGACCTGCACCACATACACCAACACCACCGTCTGGTACACTCGTGCACAGCCACAACAGAGATCCACTCTCTCACAGAACAAAATTGGCCGAATCTATCAATTCCAAATCAGAAAATACACAAAAATGCTGCAGAAATACAACAAAAGCAAAAAGCAAATACTTTCGGAATCAACACAACAAATTTACAGTTTTACCCCCGAGGTCCAGCTGAAAAACATGGTGAAGATCATGGTAGAGACCATTATCAATTGTCTACAGATGACGCAGAACGCCTCACAGCAACAAACTTAAGAAATAACTTGTGTAATAATGGACAAGATCGTGCAGCAGACCACAGTTACACAAGAAAGAGACAGTCTGAGACAAGACGGAGCACAAGAGGACAAACAACGCAACATGGACATACAGACCCCCAACAACAGTCGGGTAGTCAACACACCAGACCATCAACATTTACAACAGCAACTGCAAGAAGCAGTGACCACCCAAGATCAACAGAATCTTACAACACAAGAGACAGACAACAACAGCCAATGCAGTCTGATATGTAACAACACCAACAAAGAAGTACTGAACAACAGAGATGCACAGGTTCCAACAACACAAGAGGCGGGCACGAACAATCAATGCAGCCCGGTATGCAGCAACATCAACAACAAAATAAGGATGGTAGAGATGCACAAATTCCGACAGTACAAGAAAGGTCCACGAGCAATCAATGCAGTCCGATGTGCAGCAATACCAACAGCAAAGTGATGGACAACAGGGATGCACAGACTCCAACAATGCTGGGGATGACCATGAACAATCAGTGCAGTCCGATTTGCAGCGACACGACTTGCAAGGTGGAGAATATAGACGTCGATTCCGAAGAGGAGTTCTACTAGAACAGACAACATCAACCAAAACTCTCGTTTGGCCATTACTAATACTGTAGTGGAACATACACGGTATTGTAAATAAAAACCACACCCTTCAGGAAGCGGCAATCAGTACGAAAGCAGATATAATCGTTTTGGAGGAAACTCTTTTTCCCAGCCACGAAGTCCTTCAGATTAGCTAGATATCTACACTATATTACCAACGTATGAACAGGGTAGACAAAGAGGGTTAATGATCATAGTCAGAAACACCATACCCTGCAAGAAGATAGACCCAGTGTCATGTGGGGATGGAGTAAAAGTATAAGCAGTAAGAGTGAATATAGCTAATATTGATCTCCTCATATTCAACGTCTTCAAGCCCTCTAGAAGTAAACTAGAAGCAGAGGCAGTGCTTGCTTTGGCGACGCATAAAAATGAAATTGTTACTGGGGATTTTAATGTTCACCAGCCAATGCAGATGGCCGTCATTCAGCTGCAGCTCTGCGAGAAGTACCTGAAATTACGCTTCTTATCACTGGGGAACCCACCCACATTCAAGGGGGTTCCCTTGATCTTTCATTAATCTCAACAGCACTCAAGCATCAGGCGAAGTTGGAGAGTTGGAGGTCGACCCGGTGATCACCAGTGACCACTATGCTATTGTCATAACACTAAACATTGAATGACCTCCTACACCACCTGCACAACCTAGGTGGGATTTAAAAAAAGCCAACTGGAATATATCCCAAGAGGAACATAACAAATTGTGTGCAACATACACGCCACCTGAGTATTTGAACATACACGAGACCAATCTGCAGGAAGCAATTGCAGCTGCTGCAAACAAAGCTATTCCAATCATTATCACAGGAAACACAAAACGAAAGAACTATTGGTTCTATAATAATGAAGGTAAAGAACGAAACCAGAGTCAACATATTCAGAAAACATCTAAAGAGAAACCCCCAAACCCGAAGGAAGAACTTTGCTAAGAGCGGTGATATTTGAAGCAAGACCAGTTTCTAGAGAGTTAAAGGAGGCAAGATGGTTTGAGTAGTATCAAGCTCTAAATGAACATAGAGGTCTTATCAAGATATGGGGTCAGATTAAAACCATATCAGGATGACCAGCCCGACCACAGGCATGTATTCAACCATTGCAGGAGGCTGAGAGACTTGCTCTTCAATTTGCAGAAAGAGCAACTTCATATCAGCTTCCTGCAAGGGTTAGAAGGCAGCAAGAACAATTAAAATAAAAGAGATTGACAGCCATTCACGAGAGCATAGCTACAAATGATGAATGTGACTGTTCCTTCACGAAACAAGAACTATTCACAGCCAAAAAAGTTGGTAACGACACTACACCAGGCGCTGATAACATTACATATTTAATGACTGCACATGCAGGTCCTGCTGGAGAACAAGGAATATTGGACGTTATCAATGCATCTTGGCAGCATGGCAAACTACCGACCTCTTGAAAGAAAGCAGACATCATTCCGATTCTTAAGCTGAAAGAACCTGGCAATTACAGACCCATTTCATTAACATCACGCAATAGTAAAACTGCAAAACGGATGATTTTAAATAGGCTACTGTGGCAGACTGGAGACCTGCAAAAAACACATATTTGGCTTCACTAGAGGAGTAGCTACAGCCAACTTCATAGCAACATTACTAGGAACAGTTAGCTCAGGTCCAGCTATAGTGATCTTCCTTGATCTAGAAAAAGCATCCGAACTTGTAAACCCACAAACAATTTTACACACCTTAGTTAAAAAAGGTGTAAATGGAAATATGCCAGCATGGATTCAAGATTACCTAAGTCACAGGTATGCCAGAGTAACGTTGTAAGGACAAGCGTCGGACTATCACTTGCATGAGAATGGGACTCCACAAGGTGGAGTCCTAGTCCTAGTCTTTTTAACATCCTTATGGAAAACCTCGCTACCTTAACATTTGCAGAAGGGGGTTAAATTGCTAAGCTATGCTGATGATATAGCTTTAGTCATTACTTGTTCTTCACTTCTAAATAAAGTACAAGAGGCGTTAGATAAAGTAACATCTGAATGCAGCGTTCTAGGGCTAAAAATATCTGCAGAGAAGTCTAAGGCAATAAGACTAGGTGGCAACACTCCAGACAGGCACCTACAAGACCCTCAGTGGGTTACACAATATCAATATCTCAGAATGTGGAGAGATTCCAAAATGACATTTAAATTCAATATCTGAAAGGGAAAGCACAATCACGACTGAATATAATGAGAGCAATCACCAGGCCCCGTCTAGGAGCGGGACACAAAATGTTAAGAAAGTTTTACATACACACCGTTCATTCCTTAGTTGATTATGCGCACCTACTTTACTCACTCTCTCTTCTGGCCTGTGGGCAAACGTTGAGGTTATTGAAAATGATGCAATGCAAGTCATAACAGGGGCTCCCAGATGGACTAAAATACTGAATCTAAGACTAAAAACCAAGCTAACGTCGATTGAAATAAGGGAAAAGGGGGATTGCTACATGCATGCTGACCAAGATATTGGGCTTAAATTAGAATCAGTTCACTTAAAGATATAATCACTGGAGCACTAAATCGGGACAGAAGAGCCTCCAATAGCAACAGGTGGACCCATTGCGCAATAAACACCATCAATACACTCGATATAACAAATACAGTCACTGAGAGGGGTGTTGGTGAAATACATGCAGACTTCGTTATCTAAGCCCTTGGGAATCGCTGCCAGCAGACATTAAGATTATGGTTCTTGAGGGAAAAAAGAACCAGACTAATCCTCATCTGCTACGTAATATTGCACAGATGCAAATAGAAGCAAACTTGGCATCTGACAGCTTAACATACTTCACAGATGGATCAGTAGGCCAGCAGGAACAAGAAACTGGAGCTGAAGTTAGGGCAGGAAACTCTGTAAATTGTTGCAGACTCTCTAACGAGTGTTCAACTTTTCAAAAGGAGATGCTAGCCATTCAAAAGGCTTTGGAACATGCTCTTGCTGAACACTGACAACATGTTATCATACATACAGATTCGAGAACTGCCATTGAAACCTGGCAACAAGAACACATACATGACAGCATCCATCAGATAACAAATGTCATATCATTAGCGCAAACACTCAAATGTCAAGGCCGTCGGGTACTTATCAACTGGGGTGCCAAGTCATGTGGGAATAATAGGAAATGACATTGCAGACGAAGCTGCAAAACTTGCAATAAAGAGAAGAAATGTAGACATTTATATAACCACAGAATCACATATTAAGAAAGTAATCATATAGCAATGCAGATGATGTACAGTGACCACAACACTGCAGTTGCAATATCAAGATCTGCAGGTTGGTACAAGAATTCAACAAACTAAATATCACTTATTTTGATGAAAGGTAGCAGTAGAGCAACAGAAGTACACTTACATCGCATTAGGCTTTGATCCCCAAGTGCATGAGAAATAGGCTTACAGGTTCTAGAAGAAGAGAGGAAATGTCAGTACTGTAGAGAAATACCCGACAGACCACTGAAATATTATCTAACACAGTGCACAATTACAAACTCAATAAGATTTCAACTTAGATTCAACAGAGCAGAGAAGTTGTTAAACACATGGGACAAAATCTTACTGAGGCGATCATACGAGTCATAAATACTCAAACTCCACCCAAGTAAACCGTCAGAAACAAGCATCTCTTAGTGGGCCAGCCAGAGGCTTAGGGCCCACACAGGAATTTCCCGGAAAAAAAGCTAGGTGTATATTCACCTAGTTGTGTGTGTGTGTGTGTGTGTGTGTACTCACCTAGTTGTACTCACCTGGTTGTGCTTGCGAGGGTTGAGCTCTGGCTCTTTGGTCCCGCCTCTCAACCGTCAATCAACAGGTGTACAGGTTTCTGAGCCTATTGGGCTCTATCATATCAACACTTGAAACTGTGTATGGAGTCAGCCTCCACCACATTACTTACTAATACATTCCATTTGTCAACCACTCTGACACTAAAAAAGTTCTTTCTAATATCTCTCTGGCTCATTTGGGCACTCAGTTTCCACCTGTGTCCTCTAGTGCGTGTGCCCCTTGTGTTAAATAGCCTGTCTTTATCAACCCTGTCGATTCCCTTGAGAATCTTGAATGTGGTGATCACGTCCCCCCCTAACTCTTCTGTCTTCCAACGAAGTGAGGTTTAATTCCCGTAGTCTCTCCTCGTAGCTCATACCTCTCAGCTCGGGTACTAGTCTGGTGGCAAACCTTTGAACCTTTTCCAGTTTAGTCTTATGCTTGACTAGATATGGACTCCATGTTGGAGCAGCATACTCCAGGATTGGTCTGACATATGTGGTATATAATGTTCCGAAAGATTCCTTACATAAGTTTCTAAAGGCCGTTCTTATGTTAGCCAACCTGGCATATGCTGTTGATGTTATCCTCTTGATATGAGCTTCAGGGGACAGGTCTGACGTGATATCAACCCCCAGGTCTTTCTCTCTCTCTGACTCTTGAAGTATTTCATCTCCCAAATGATACATTGTATTTGGTCTCCTGCTTCCTACCAATATCTTCATTACATTACATTTGCTTGGGTTAAACTCTAACAGCCATTTGTTCGACCATTCCTGCAGTTTGTCCAGGTCTTCTTGAAGCCACAAGCTGTCCTTCTCTGTCTTAATCCTTCTCATAATTTTGGCGTCGTCAGAAAACATTGAGGGGAATGAGTCTATACAATCTGGAAGATCATTTACGTATATCAGAAACAGGATAGGTCGAAGTACAGAGCCCTGTGGGATTCCACTGGTGACTTCACGCCATTCTGAGGTCTCACCCCTCACTGTAACTCTCTGCTTCCTATTGCTTAGATACTCCCTTATCCACTGGAACGCCCTACCAGTTACTCCTGCCTGTTTCTCTAGCTTATGCATCAACCTTTTATGGGGTACTGTGTCAAAGGCTTTCCGACAGTCCAAAAAAATGCAGTCCGCCCATCCTTCTCTTTCTAGTTTAATCTTTGTCACCTGATCGTAGAATTCTATTAAGCCTGTAAGGCAAGATTTACCCTCCCTGAACCCATGTTGATGGGTTGTCATGAAGTCGCTTCTCTCCAAATGTGTTACTAGGTTTTTTCTCACAATCTTCTCCATCACCTTGCATGGTATACAAGTTAAGGACACTGGCTTGTAGTTCAGTGCCTCTTGTCTGTCACCCTTTTTGTATATTGGTACTACATTAGCAGTCTTCCATATTTCTGGTAGGTCTCCCATTTCCAGTGACCTACTATACACTATGGAGAGTGGCAAGCAAAGTGCTCCTGCACACTCTTTCAATACCCATGGTGAGATTCTGTCCAGCCCAACAGCTTTTCTCACATCCTGCTCTAATAGTTGCTTCTTGACCTTATCTCTTGTAATTTCGAACCTATCCAAGGTCACCTGGTTTGCTGCCACCTCTCCTAGCGGCGTGACTTCTTCCTGTTCTATTGTAAAGACTTCCTAGAACCTTTTGTTGAGTTCTTCACACACCTCTTTGTCATTCTCTGTGTACCTGTCCTCGTCCACCCTAAGTTTCATCACCTGTTCCTTCACTGTTGTCTTCCTCCTGATGTGACTGTGTAGTAAAGGGTAAATATGTGTGTGTGTGTGTGTACTCACCTAGTTGTACTCACCTAGTTGTGTCTGCAGGACCGAGCATTGACTCTTGGATCCCGCCTTTCGAGCATCGGTTGTTTACAGCAATGACTCCTGTCCTATTTCCCTATCATACCTGGTTTTAAAATTATGAATAGTATTTGCTTCCACAACCTGTTCCTGAAGTGCATTCCATTTCCCCACTACTCTCACGCTAAAAGAAAACTTCCTAACATCTCTGTGACTCATCTGAGTTTCAAGCTTCCATCCATGTCCTCTCGTTCTGTTACTATTCCGCGTGAACATTTCGTCTATGTCCACTCTGTCAATTCCTCTGAGTATCTTATACGTTCCTATCATGTCCCCCCTCTCCCTTCTTCTTTCTAGTGTCGTAAGGCACAGTTCCCTCAGGCGCTCTTCATACCCCATCCCTCGTAGCTCTGGGACGAGTCTCGTTGCAAACCTCTGAACCTTTTCCAGTTTCATTATATGCTTCTTCAGATGGGGACTCCATGACGAGGCGGCATACTCTAAGACTGGCCTTACGTAGGCAGTGTAAAGCGCCCTAAATGCCTCCTTACTTAGGTTTCTGAATGATGTTCTAACTTTTGCCAGTGTAGAGTACGCTGCTGTCGTTATCCTATTAATATGTGCCTCAGGAGATAGATTAGGTGTTACGTCCACCCCCAGGTCTCTTTCACGCGTCGTTACAGGTAGGCTGTTCCCCTTCATTGTGTACTGTCCCTTTGGTCTCCTATCTCCTAGTCCCATTTCCATAACTTTACATTTGCTCGTGTTGAATTCTAGTAGCCATTTCTCTGACCATCTCTGCAATCTGTTCAGGTCCTCTCGGAGGATCCTGCAATCCTCATCTGTCACAACTCTTCTCATCAACTTTGCATCATCCGCAGACATCGACATGTAGGACTCTACGCCTGTAAACATGTCGTTAACATATACAAGAAATAGAATTGGTCCCAGCACCGATCCTTGTGGTACTCCACTTGTTACTGTTCGCCAGTCCGACTTCTCGCCCCTTACCGTAACTCTTTGGCTCCTTCCTGTTAGGTAGTTCCTTATCCATTCTAGGACCTTTCCCCCCACCCCCGCCTGCCTCTCGAGCTTGAACAGCAGTCTCATGTGCGGTACTGTATCAAAGGCTTTTTGGCAGTCCAGAAATATGCAGTCTGCCCAACCATCTCTGTCCTGTCTTATCCTCGTTATTTTATCATAGAATTCCAGAAGGTTTGTTAGGCACGATTTCCCTGTCCAGAACCCATGTTGATGTTTGTTCACAAACCTAATGTTCTCCAGGTGTGCAACCAGTCGCAGCCTAATTATTCTTTCCAGTATTTTACAGGGGATGCTTGTCAGTGATACAGGTCTGTAGTTAAGTGCCTCCTCCCTATCTCTTTTCTTGAAGATCGGCACGACATTTGCCTTCTTCCAGCAACTGGGCAATTCTCCTGACATAAGTGACTCATTAAAGATCATTGCCAGAGGCACGCTGAGGGCCTGTGCTGCTTCTTTTAGTATCCACGGTGATACTTTGTCTGGTCCAACTGCTTTAGTTGCATCTAGAGTTGTCAACTGTTTCATTACCTCCTCTGCTGTCACCTCTATATCTGATAGTCTTTCATCTAGGGTAACCCCTTCCAACAATGGGAGCTGCTCAGGCTCGGTAGTGAACACTCCATGGAAACTGGCATTCAGTGCCTCGCAGATTTCCTTGTCACTTTCAGTATATGCCCCCTCTGTCTTCCTTAGTCTTGTCACTTGGTCGTTCACCGACATTTTTCTTCTTATATGACTGTGTAGTAACTTAGGTTGTTTTTTCGCTTTGATTGCAATATCGTTCTCATAGTCCCTTTCCGATGTTCGTCTTATGTTAATGTAATCGTTCCTAGCTCTGTTGTATCTGCTTCTGTTGTCCTCTGTTCTTTGTCTTCTGTACTTCCTCCACTCCCGTCTGCTGGCCATTTTTGCTTCCTGACACTGTCTATTAAACCATGGGTTATTATATTCCTTCTTATTTTTTCCCTTTACCGTTGGTATAAATCTCTCTTCGGCCTCCTGGCATTTCTGTATGACTAGGTCCATCATATCTTGGGCTGTTTTTCCTCTAATTTCTTCCTCCCACTGCACTTCACCCAGATAGTCCCTTATCCTCATATAGTCCCCTTTCCTGTAGTCAGCTCTCCTTTCCCAGATCTCTTGTCCCATGGTCATAAGTTTGAATTCCATCATGTAGTCAAAGACTAGGACACAATGGTCACTGGCCCCTAGAGGTATTTCATGCTCTAAATTCTCGATATCTTCTACGTTCTGGGTGAAAATCAGGTCTAATAGGCTCGGTGCATCTCCTCCTCTTTCCCTTGTGTCTTCCTTCACATGTTGTGTCAGGAAATTCCTGTCTATAACATCTACTAATTTTGCTCCCCACGTTTCGTCCCCTCCATGGGGATTCCTTGATTCCCAATTTATCTCTCCATGATTTAGGTCCCCCATGATCAGCAGCTTCGCTCTCATTCTGTGGGCTAGTGTTGCTGCCTTCTGCAGTTCATCTATACATGCTTTGTTGTTGTCATCATACTCCTGCCTGGGTCTTCTACTGTTTGGTGGGGGATTGTAGATTACCAGGATCACAATCTTCCTCCCATCTACTGTCAGAGTTCCATGTATGAAGCTTGTGCACTCATTGGTAACTCGATTTCCCAGGTCTTCAAACTTCCATTTCCGCTTTATTAGGAGTGCTACTCCCCCTCCCTGTCTCTGTGTCCTCTCTTTTCGTATCACCTGGTACCCTTCAGGAAAGATTGCATCTGAGATCATGTCATTAATTTTAGTTTCCACAATTGCAACTATGTCAGGATCTGCTTCACTCACTCTTTTATCTCTTCTGCTTTATTAGATACCCCATCAGCATTGGTGTACCAAACCTTGAGATTCTTCATGGAAACTCTTGTACCAGAGTTCTCCCTTTCTCTGGGGGTCTGGGGGGATCTGGGGGATGTCTGGGGGGTGACTGGGGGCAGAGGGGATCTGGGGGGTGTCTGGGGGATGACTGGGGACGGGGAGGGTCCGGGGGATGTCCGGGGGGATCCGGGGGGTGTCTGGGGGGGTCCGGGGGGTGTATGGGGGATGAAAGAGTTCAGGAGGGGGGGTGTTCAGAAAGAGTGCTTGGGGGGCTACTGGGGGCTGGGCTTCTAGGAAGGTAGGTAGGAGGGTCTGGGGTAGGGCCTGGGTAGGTAGGTCTGGAGTAGGAAGGGCATACTGGGTCTGAAGATTAGGGAGGGCATAGAGGGATTGGGAGATAGCGTAAGGTTGGGAGACAGATAGATGTTGAGAGGTTGGGAGGGGGAAGGATAGAGGGGGTGGGGGGGACCTCCCACCTCCCTCGCAAGGGTGGGGGTCACATGGAAGGAGAGGGGATGAGGAGGGGTGAGGGCTGGGTAGGCTTTGGGTGTTGAGGGGATGAGGTCTGGGTGGGTTCTTGGGGTTGAGGGGATGAGGTCTGGATGGGTTTTGGGGGTTGAGGGGATGAGAGCTGGGTGGGTTTTGGGGGTTGAGGGGATGAGGGCTGGACGGGTTTTGGGGGCTGAGGTGATGAGGGGGTCCTTGGAATGTGGGATGAATTTGACTCCAGTGGGGTCAGAGGGGTCAAGGGATGTGCTGGGGAGATAAGCAGGGGCGGCTGATTTGGGGAAGGGGTGACCTGAGAAGCACGTGTGAGCTGGTTAGCATGGGGTGGTTTAGCACTGGGGTGTGTAGCTGCGCTCAAATGGGAAGAGTCGTACTGTTGTTTGCTTGCTCTGTGGGCAATCTGTTCCTCCTTCGTCATGAATTTGTCAATAAATACGTTGTAGTAATTTTCGCTACCTCTGAGTAGGTGTTTGTGATGCAGTATGTAATCCACTGCCTCTTTGTTAGTGAACTGTACCAGGACAGGTCGTTTCCTGTTACAGTTGTATGGTCCAATGCGTCGGTGGACTTGCACCTCATTCCCTGCCATCTGGGCTCTCATGTCTCTCAAGATCCCCTGTAGTTCCAAATCCTCAATCTCCATCCTTTCCTGCCTCGATGGTGCCCTGGCTTCAAGTAATCCATGGATTATGATTGTCCTCTTTCTCAGTTCAGGGTCATGCTGGTGGCCCTCTCCCTGGCTGACCCCCACCCCTCCTACACCCGCTACTCCACCTACTACTACTCCCCCTTCCCCTGCCAAGCTTCCCTTATTCCTGCCAAATTCATTAGTAAGCCTAGATATTTCTCCTTGCCATTCTACCCTGCTCTTCCTGATTTCCTCTTGAATATAATCCATAAACTCTTGTTTGAGTCTTTGAACCTCGCCCTGTATCTTATTAAAGACTTCACTTTTAATCCCCTGGATTAGATCACCAATCCAAACATCCCTCTTCTCTACAAATTTCCCAATCATCTTCTCCACAAACCTATCTTCTTCCTCAATCATAATACTGTTGGACCTAGACACCCTTCCTGACCTAGTCATTGCTATAATGCAACCTTACCCACTGGGGTTCCAAGTATCTTACCGTCCTGCTAACACAGTAGGTGAGTGAATCTCCAAGCGTCGTCCCACGTGGTGGTAGAAGGTTGCTGCCGGGGTGAGGTCACGCGGTCAGAGGTCGGTGAGGTCTGCTCCACACTGCCACAATACTTCCTCAACTATTTTGAATTACGCTATTTAAACTGTTTTTCTTCACTACCTTATGGCTCTGGCCAAAACTCAAGGTTTTTTCATTCACTTGTACACACTTTTTCACTTCGAAGTTGCCTGATTACCCCTCCCACTCCACTAGTGAACCAGGAGCTCCCAACCCACGTCCACCCAACACGATGGTCACAAGACAAGTGTGTGTGTATGTGTGTGTGTGTGTACTCACCTAGTTGTGTCTGCAGGATCGAGCATTGACTCTTGGATCCCGCCTTTCGAGCATCGGTTGTTTACAGCAATGACTCCTGTCCCATTTCCCTATCATACCTGGTTTTAATATTATGAATAGTATTTGCTTCCACAACCTGTTCCTGAAGTGCATTCCATTTTCCCACTACTCTCACGCTAAAAGAAAACTTCCTAACATCTCTGTGACTCATCTGAGTTTCAAGCTTCCATCCATGTCCCCTCGTTCTGTTACTATTCCGTGTGAACATTTCGTCTATGTCCACTCTGTCAATCCCTCTGAGTATCTTATACGTTCCTATCATGTACCCCCTCTCCCTTCTTCTTTCTAGTGTCGTAAGACACAGTTCCCTCAGGCGCTCCTCATACCCCATCCTTCGTAGCTCTGGGACGAGTCTCTTTGCAAACCTCTGAACCTTTTCCAGTTTCATTATATGCTTCTTCAGATGGGGACTCCATGATGAGGCGGCATACTCTAAGACTGGCCTCACGTAGGCAGTGTAAAGCGCCCTAAATGCCTCCTTACTTAAGTTTCTGAATGATGTTCTAACTTTTGCCAGTGTAGAGTACGCTGCTGTCGTTATCCTATTTATATGTGCCTCAGGAGATAGATTAGGTGTTACGTCCACACCCAGGTCTCTTTCGCGCATCGTCACAGGTAGGCTGTTCCCCTTCATTGTGTACTGTCCCTTTGGTCTCTTATCTCCTAGTCCCATTTCCATAACTTTACATTTGCTCGTGTTGAATTCCAGTAGCCATTTCTCTGACCATATCTGCAACCTGTTCAGGTCCTCTTGGAAGATCCTGCAATCCTAATCTGTCACAACTCTTCTCATCAACTTTGCGTCATCCGCAAACATCGACATGTAGGACTCTACGCCTGTAAACATGTCGTTAACATATACAAGAAATAGAATTGGTCCCAGCACCGATCCTTGTGGTACTCCACTTGTTACTGTTCGCCAGTCCGACTTCTCGACCCTTACCGTAACTCTTTGGCTCCTTCCTGTTAGGTAGTTCCTGTTACGGCCCTACTGGGACTCAACCGTTTTGTTCTCTGATGTTAGTAGAGTTTGGGAATCAGGCCCCAAGTTAGTAGAGGCTTTCAAGGGGTGTGTTCCATAATGCAAGTTAAATTAAAGGGGGAGGATACAAATGTTCCAATTTATATATATATATATATATATATATATATATATATATATATATATATATATATATATATATATTCACCACCACCATAAATAAATATGTCACACACGGGGTTTATAACTACACTATTATGTACAGGTTCGTCTTCCTCCGAAGACACAGGATGCTCGATGGTGCTCACTCTGGGTAGCCCTGGTTCCTTCTTCCGTGGCCCACGATGAATCCACTATGACTCTGACGAATCTACCCTGGCAACAGGCCAGCCAAATCAAAGTCCCACTGGGTGCTTCACCGTGGAGGCCTTCAACCACAATCCAGCCTGTAGCTGGCAGGTACCGATCAGCTCCACTGTGTAGGCCACTCCACGACCGATACTAGGGTTGCGAGCCCTAGGCAGGAGCCTCGTGTGATCCCGCTGATCACTCTCCTCACTAAGCACCACAGTGGCTAGTCTCTTCCACCAGCCAGCCCCGGATAAGACGATTCCCAACACTGCCACGCCACAGGCAGGTTATTACACTCTCAACAGAGTTCGTCCGGGGGTGACTCACAGCTTCTTCAAAGCAGACTTGTGAAGAGACCTTGGCTGCCTTGGGTAGACTGATCCATCATCCAACACAGCAGTCCCAGGTCGACTCTGCAATCAAACACGTCATTAATACTGGGACGCTCTAGGGAACCTCACTTACAGGCTTAGACACAAACGTTCACCTCTTCATTCCATAGATGGCGTTGCCGTCTAAGCGCCACCTCACCAGAGGTCAGCAGCGGCTATGTTATGAGCTGATTAAGACTGGAATCCAGCACCTGTGGCTGGTATATCCCTTCCTCACTAGATGGCGTCGTCCATTTGGAGGGGGTTTTCGGGAGCGGACTCACAGATGGCGTGGTCGTCACTGCTCCGTGCTCCGATGCTGGACTCGCGTCCATAACAGTTCCTTATCCATGCTAGGACCTTTCCCCCCACCCCTGCCTGCCTCTCGAGCTTGAACAGCAGTCTCATGTGCGGTACTGTATCAAAGGTTTTTTTGCAGTCAAGAAATATGCAGTCTTGTTTGTTCACAAACCTAATGTTCTCCAGGTGTGCAACCAGTCCTAGCCTAATTATTCTTTCCAGCATTTTACAGGGGATGCTTGTCAGTGATACAGGTCTATAGTTAAGTGCCTCCTCCCTATCACCTTTCTTGAGGATTGGCACGACATTTGCCTTCTTCCAGCAACTGGGCAATTCTCCCGACATAAGTGACTCATTAATGATCGTTGCCAGAGGCACGCGAGGACCTGCGCTGCTTCTTTTAGTATCCACGGTGATACTTTGTCTGGTCCAACTGCTTTAGTTGCATCTAGAGTTGTCAACTGTTTCATTACCTCCTCTGCTGTCACCTCTATATCTGATAGTCTTTCAACTAGGGTAACCCCTTCCAACAATGGGAGCTGCTCAGGCTCGGTAGTGAACACTCCATGGAAACTGGCATTCAGTGCCTCGCAGATTTCCTTGTCACTTTCAGTATATGCCCCCTCTGTCTACCTTAGTCTTGTCACTTGGTCGTTCACCGACATCACACACACACACACACACACACACACACACACACACACACACACACACACACACACACACACACACACACACACACACACACACCATGACACTGGCAGGACCAAGGATAGTAGTAGCAGTAATATATAATCCTCCACCAAATGACAGAAGACCCAGTCAAGAGTACGAAAGCAACAACATGGCAGTTAACACTATAATTGAGAGGGCAGCCTCTTCTGCCTGTAGAAATAGATCCCACCTGCTCATCATGGGGGACTTCAATCACGGCAGGATTGATTGGGAGAACAAGGAACCGCATGGAGGCGAGGATACGTGGAGAGCCAAACTACTGGAGGTGGCGCCTAGAAACTTCTTAACCCAGCATGTCAGTGAACCCACAAGGATGAGAGGAAATGACGAACCAGCGAGACTCGACCTGGTTTTCACCCTGAACGACTCTGACATAAGAGAAATCAGTTTTGAGGACCCAGTAGGAATGAGCGACCACAGTGTATTGGTGTTTGAGTACCTGATTGAAGAAGGGTTATTGAACTCGAGGAGCGATACCGAAACCAAAAGGTTAGCATACCGAAAGGGAAACTACGAGGAGATAAGAAAATGCCTAGCAGATATAGCATGGGAAACAGAGCTCAGGGAAAAGATGGCCCAAGATATGATGGAATACATCACGCAAAAATGCAAGGATGCAGCAAACAAGTTTGTCCCAGTCCAAAAGGAAAACAGTGAAATGAAGATGAGAAACCCATGGTTTAATCAGAGATGTAGGCTAGCTAAGCAGTAAAGTAAAAGGGCATGGAGAAACTATAGGAATAACAGGACACTGGAGAGCAGAGAAAGATACCAGAATGCCAGGAATGAATATGTTTGGATGAGAAGAGAGGCAGAAAGACAATACGAAAATGACATCGCAAGCAAGGCAAAGACTCAGCCTAAATTGCTGCATAGCCACATCAGGAGAAAAACAACAGTAAAGGAACAGGTTATGAAATTAAGGTTAGGGGCAGAAGGATTCACTACAAACGACAAGGAAGTGTGTGAGGAACTGAATAAGAAATTCCAAGAGGTCTTCACATTAGAGCAAGGAGAAATCCCAGAGATAAGAGAGGGAATAGCTAACCAGGAACCACTGGAAGAGTTTGAGATTACCAGCGGGGAAGTAAGGAAGTGTTTACTAGAATTGGATGTGACAAAGGCTATAGGGCCAGATGGAATCTCCCCTTGGATACTAAAGGAAGGAGCAGAAGAACTGTGCCTCCCGCTCTCCATGGTGTATAACAAATCACTGGCAACAGGGGAACTGCCAGAAATTTGGAAAGCAGCTAACGTAGTCCCGATATACAAGAAAGGGGATAGACAGGAGGCACTGAATTACAGACCAGTGTCCCTAACCTGCATACCATGCAAGATGATGGAGAAGATTGTGCGAAGAAATCTAGTGGAGCACCTGGAGCGAAAGAACTTTGTAACACAGCATCAACATGGATTCAGGGATGGCAGGTCCTGCCTCACAGGGTTACTTGAATTCTACGACCAGGCAACAAAAATAAGGCAAGAAAGAGAAGGGTGGGCAGACTGCATATTTTTGGATTGTCAGAAAGCCTTTGACACAGTGCCACACAAGAGGCTAGTGAAAAAACTGGAGATGCAGGCTGGAGTGAAAGGGAAGGTACTCCGTTGGATACAGGAGTACCTAAGTAACAGGAGACAACGAGTCAGTGTGAGGGGTGAGGTCTCAGATTGGCGAGACGTTACGAGTGGAGTACCGCAGGGGTCAGTCCTTGGACCTATACTGTTTCTGATATATGTAAATGATCTTCCAGAGGGCATAGAATCGTTTCTCTCAATGTTTGCCGATGATGCAAAAATTATGAGGAGGATTGAAACTGAGGACGATAGTAGGAGGCTACAAGATGACCTAGACAGACTGAGTGAATGGTCCAACAAATGGCTGTTGAAGTTCAACCCGAGCAAATGCAAAGTAATGAAACTAGGTGGTGGAAATAGGAGGCCAAACACAGGATACAGAATAGGAGATGAAGTACTTAATGAAACGAACAGAGAGAAAGATCTAGGAGTTGACATCACACCAAACCTGTCTCCTGAAGCCCACATGAAAAGAATAACGTCTGCGGCATATGCGAGGCTGGCTAACATCAGAACAGCGTTCAGGAACCTGTGTAAGGAATCATTCAGAATCTTGTACACCACATATGTAAGACCAATCCTGGAGTATGCGGCCCCAGCATGGAGCCCGTACCTTGTCAAGCACAAGACGAAGCTGAAAAAAGTCCAAAGGTATGCCACTAGACTAGTCCCAGAACTACGAGGCATGAGTTACGAGGAAAGGCTGCGGGAAATGCACCTTACGACACTCGAAGACAGAAGAGTAAGGGGAGACATGATCACAACCTACAAAATCCTCAGAGGAATCGACCGGGTAAACAAGGATAAACTATTCAACACTGGTGGGACGCGAACAAGGGGACACAGGTGAAAATTGAGTACCCACATGAGCCACAGAGACATTAGAAGGAACTTTTTCAGTGTCAGAGTAGTTATCGGATGGAATGCATTAGGCAGTGATGTGGTGGAGGCTGACTCCATACACAGTTTTAAATGTAGATATGATAGAGCCCAGTAGGCTCAGGAATCTGTACACCAGTTGATTGACAGTTGAGAGGCGGGACCAAAGAGCCAAAGCTCAACCCCCGCAAGCACCAATAGGTGAGTACAAATAGGTGAGTACACACACACACACACACACACACACACACACACACACACACACACACACACACACACACACACACACACACACACACACACACACACACACACATCACACAGTTGTGATCAGACAACCGTGGTGGGCAGAAGGGTCTGGGAAGCTCCTCCTCTGGGAAGCTAGTGAATTGGGAGGGATAATCAGCGTATATGTGCAAATGAGTGTATATGAGTGATTGAATAACTAGTAAGCTCATTGAAACCACAAGAAAGTGAAGAATAACAGTAGAAACAACACCATTGAAAATAAGTGTTGAGTACATGGTGGCATTGTGGAATTGTGGCGCCGACTAGCGTGGACGTGACCTGACCAGCTGTTGTGACGCCGGGACGCCGCGACCTCACATCTTGACCAGCCGCGTGGAGTACTTTCTCACCTGTTTATGCTGCAGATTGTGCAAGGTATTGAGGAGTGCCTTTTTTGGCTAGGTTGTTACTGCAATGACAAAATCAGGAAGGGGCTCAAGGTCAATCACCAGCAGGGACGAGGAGGAGGAGGACAGATTTATAGACAAATTAATAGGTAAATTTGTAGAGAGAAGGAGCGATTGGATGGAGGATCTAATCCAAGGGATAAAAAGCGAGTTATTTCAGCAAATACATGATGCAGTAGAGAGGCAGAAACAGGAGCTTATGCTCCATATTCAGGACGAGATTAGGAAGGAAAGAGAGGACTGGGAGAGGGAATGTGCTCAGATCTCAAACGAATTAGGAATGATTAACAGCATGGCTAAGGACAGAGGATTAGTGGGGGATGGGTTAGTGAGTGTGGTTGGGAATCCCCAAGGGACGGGCTACCAGCATGACAATGAATTACTGAGGAGAAGAACCATTATAATACACGGGTTATTAGAATCTGGGGCACCAACAAGACAAGAAAGGATAGAGATGGAAAAATATGAATTGCATGATATATTGAGATGTATTGGAGCTTTAATGGCAGAAAACGAGGTTGATATCAGCCGCTGGGTTGGACCTTACAATTGTACCAAGAATAGACCTGTTCTGGTGCAATTCTCCAATGAGGAGGCTGTGGAGTACATAATGAGGAACAAGCATTTACTCAGAGGAAGTGAAACCCATTACAATGTGTTTATTGAAAAGTTTATGACGAAAGATGAGCAAATAGTCTTACAGTCTCCGTGGTGTAGTGGTAAGACACTCGCCTGGCGTTCCGCGAGCGCTATGTCATGGGTTCGTATCCTGGCCGGGGAGGATTTACTGGGCTCAATTCCTTAACTGTAGCCTCTGTTTAACGCAACAGTAAAATGTGTACTTGGATGAAAAAACGATTCTTCGCGGCGGGGATCGTATTCCAGGGACCTGCCCGAAACGCTACGCGTACTAGTGGCTGTACAAGAATGTAACAACTCTTGTATATATCTCAAAAAAAAAAAAAAAAAAATAGCCCACAAGATTAGCAACCCTTTCAAAACTGGAGAAATTGCTGACCTGGAGAGCGTGCAGAGATCCTTTACTGCTAGAATCACTCAGTAAAACATCTAAATTACTGGGACCGACTAAAGAGCCTAAATCTGTACTCCCTTGAGCGCAGGCAGGAGAGATACATAATAATTTACACGTGGAAAATAATTGAGGGGCTGGTCCCAAACCTGCACACAGAAATAACATCACATGAGACCAGAAGACATGGCAGGATGTGCAAAATACCCCAGTTGAAAAGCAGAGGTGCAACAGGTACTCTGAGAGAGAACTCTATCAACATCAGAGGCCCGAGACTGTTCAACACGCTTCCACTACACATAAGGGGCATAACTGGCCAACCCCTCACAGTGTTCAAGAGAGAACTGGATAAGCACCTCCAAAGGATACCTGATCAACCAGGCTGTGACTCATACATCAGGCTGCAAGCAGCCGCGTCTAACAGCCTGGTTGATCAGTCCAGCAACCAGGAGGCCTGGTCGACGACCGGGCCGCGGGGACACTAACCCCGGAAGAACCTCAAGGTAACCTCAAGGTAACCCGTTCTCGCACTTTCTTACAGTCAATATTGACTTATTAAATACATGCATATGTGACATACTAAACATACTAGTTTACCTTGAAAAGCTTCATAGAAAACACCGACCTTACCTAACCTTCTTAGTATGTTAAGATAAGCATCTTATTGCTTCGTAATTACAATTATTACTTACCTATTACAGGTATAGGTTAAGTAATAATTCTAATTACGAAGCAATAAGATGCTTACCTTAACATACTAAGAAGGTTAGGTAAGGTCGGTGTTTTCTATGAAGCTTTTCAAGGTAAACTAGTATGTTTAGTATGTCACATATGCACGTATTTAATAAGTCAATATTGACTGTAAGAAAGTGCGAGAACGGGTTGAGAATTGATGGCAAGCACGACACCGTACCCCTAGCCTCTCAGGTAGCCTGACCTCCCAGGCTACCTCCCAGGTCACCTCCCAGGTCACATCCTCCCCAACTCAGCCCTTCTATACCTCCCCCCTGCCTTATCCCCCCCAAACTTCCCCTGCCCCTTCCATATTTGCACTTCCACAACAACTCCCCTGCCCCTGCTACATCACACCTCTCAAAGACTCCAGTGGGTCAAGCCATGCACTCCCCAAACCCACCTTCCCATCTCCCCTCCCCTACTATCCCCTCCTACTCCCCTGCCCCTTCTACCCCATTGCCTTCACTTCCATCCGCTCCATCCCAGCTTCCACTGCACCCCTCCTCTTCCACTCACCCCCAAACCCCACCCAACCCTCACCCCTCCTATGCACCTCCAGCCCACATTTAACCCCCTCACCTGTGACCCTCTAACACTTTTCCCAATCTCCCTCTTCCCCTCTTCTACCCCAAAACCCCCACCTACCCCCGATTCCCCCCTAACTAATACACCCTCTCTTCCACCCCAAGCACCCATGCTCCATTCTCCTCTCAGCCCTCTGCCCTCAATATCCCTCTCCACCCCAACCTCTCAACCTCTATCTGACTCTCAGTCTCACCCTATTTCTCAACCCCCCTATGCCACTCAGACTCTCCCTAACTTTCAGACCCATTATGCCCTTCCTACCCCCCCCACCCTAGATGCCCAGACCCCATTCGCCTACCAGGCACTCCCAGGCACTCCCAGGCAACCCCTCAGTCATATGGAAATGCAAGGAGGCTGAAGAGAGATTTATTCCAACAGTAAAGGAAAAAAGCAGGAGGGAATATAATAACCCATGGTTTAATAGACAGTGTCAGGAAGCAAAGGTGAAAAGCAGGAGGGAGTGGAGGAAGTACAGAAGGCAAAGGACAGAGGACAACAGGATAAGATGTAACAGATCTAGGAATGATTACATTAACACAAGACGAGTGTTGGAAAGAAATTATGAGAATGACATTGCGATCAAAGCGAAAAAACAACCTAAGTTACTACATAGCCATATAAGAAGGAAGATTTCGGTATGACCAAGTGACAAGACTGATGAAAACAGAAGGGGCATATACAGAAAGCGACAAGGAAATCTGTGAGGTACTCAATGCAGGTTTCCATGGAGTGTTCATAACCGAGCCTGAGTGGCTCCCATTGTTAGAAGAGATTACTCTAGATGGAAGACTATCATATATAGAGGTGACAGCAGAGGAGGTAATGAAACAGTTGAGAACACTGGATGCAAATAAAGCTGTTGGACCAGACAAAGTATCACCGTGGATACTAAAAGAGGCAGCACAGGCTCTCAGCGTGTCTCTGGCAATGATCTTTAATGAGTCACTTAGGTCGGGAGAATTGCCCAGTTGCTGGAAGGAGGCAAATGTCGTACCGATTTTCAAGAAAGGTGATAGGGAGAAGGCACTTAACTACAGACCCGTATCACTGACAAGCATCCCCTGCAAAATACTTGAAAGAATAATTAGGCTAAGACTTGTTGAGCACCTGGAGATCATTGGGTTTGTAAACAAGCACCAACATGGGTTCTGGAAAGGGAAATCATGCCTAACAAACCTTTTAGAATTCTATGAGAAAGTAACAAGGATAAGGCAGGACAGAGAAGGCTGGGCAGACTGCATATTTCTTGACTGCCAAAAGGCCTTTGATACAGTACTGCACATGAGACTGCTTTACAAACTTGAGAGGCAGGCAGAAGTACGCGGAAAAGCCCCTGGCATGGGTGACGAACTACCTAACAGGAAGGAGCCAGAGGGTAACGGTAAGGGGCGAGAAGTCGGACTGGCGAACAGTAACGAGTGGATACCTCAAGGACCGGTGCTGGGCCAAATCCTCTTTTTAATTTACGTAAATGATATGTTTACAGGAGTGGAATCATACATGTCAATGTTTGCGGATGACGCAAAATTAATGAGAAGAGTTGTGGCAGATGAGGATTATAGGATCCTCCAAGAGGACTTAAACAGGTTGCAGAGATGGTCAGGGAAATGGCTACTGGAGTTCAACACCAGTAAATGTAAAGTTATGGAAATGGGATCAGGTGATAGACGACCAAAATGACAGTACACAATGATGGGGAACTGCCTACCTGTAACGATTCGAGAAAGAGACCTGGGAGTGGATGTGACACCTAATCTAACTCCTGAGGCACATATAAATAGGATAACAACTGCAGCGTACTCCACACTGGCGAAAATTAGAACTTCATTCAGAAACCTAAGTGAGGAGGCTTTTAGGGCGCTTTACACTGCCTACATGAGACCAGTCTTAGAGTATGCTGCGCCATCATGGAGCCCCCACCTGAAGAAACACATAAAGAATCTAGAGAAGGTTCAGAGGTTTGCGACGAGGCTTGTCCCAGAGTTACGAAGGGTGGGATATGAAGAACGTCTGAGGGAACTGAACCTTACGACACTAGAGAAAAGAAGGGAGAAAGGAGATATGATAGGAACATATAAAATACTCAGGGTAATTGACAAAGTGGAAATAGATGAAATGTTCTCACGTAATAATAACAGAACGAGGGGACATGGGTGGAAACTGGAAACTCAGATGAGTCATAGAGATGTTAGAAAGTTTTCTTTTAGCGTGAGAGTAGTGGAAAAATGGAATGCACTTTAAGAACAGGTTGTGGAAGCAAACTCTATTCATAATTTCAAAATTAGGTATGATAGGGAAATGGGACAGGAGTCATTGCTGTAAACAACCGATGGCTGGAAAGGCGGGATCCAAGAGCCAATGCTCGATCCTGCAAGCACAAATAGGTGAGCGCGCACGCACACACACACACACACACACACACACATACACAATCTTACACTCACCTCCAACCCCCACCCAACCCTCACCCCTCCTATGCACCTCCAGCCCACATTTAACCCCCTCACCTTGTGATCTCCTAACACCTTCCCCCATCTCCCCCTTCCCCTCTTCTATCCCAAAACTCCCACCTACCCCCGATTCCCCCCAAACTAATACACCCTCTCTTCCACTCCCAGCACCCATGCTCCATTCTCCTCTCAGCCCTCTGCCCTCAATTTCCCTCTCCCCCCCCAACCTCTCAACATCTATCTGACTCTCAGTCTCACTCTATTTCTCAACCCCTCTATGCTATTCAGACCCCTAACTTTCAGACCCATTATGCCCTTGCTACCCCCCTAGATGCCCAGACCCCATTCGCCTACCAGGCACTCCCAGGCACCCTCCTAGCACCCCCCCAGTTTCCCCCCCAGCCCCCACTCACCCCCCCCCCAGACACCTCCCAGTCCCCTCCAGACCCCTGGTGAAAGGGGGAACTCTGACACCAGAGTTTCCAAGAAGAGTCTCAAGGTTTGGTACACCAATGCTGATGGGGTAGCCAATAAAGCAGAAGAGATAAAAGAAAGAGTTAGTGAGGCAGAACCCAGACATACTGGCAATAGTGGAAACTAAAATAAATGGCATGATCTCGAATGCAATCTTTCCAGAGGGGTACCAGGTGATAAGAAAAGAAAGGACACAGAGACAGGGAGGAGGAGTGGCACTCCTAATAAAGCGGAAATGGAAGTTTGATGAGCTGGAAAATCCGGGTACCAATGAAAGCACGAACTCCATACATGGAACTCTGACAGTGGATGGGAAGAAGATTGTAATCTTGTTATTCTACAATCTGCCACCAAACAGTAGAAGGTCCAGGCAGGAGTATGAGGACAGCAACAAGGCATGTATAGATGAATGAACTGCAGAGGGCAGCATCTATAGCGCATAGAATGAGAGCGAAGCTGCTGGTCATGGGGGACCTAAATCATGGAGAGATAGATTGGGAAACGAAGAATCCCCATGGCGGGGAGGAGACCTGGGGAGCGAAGCTAGTAGACGTTATTGACAGGAAATTCCTAACACAGCATGTGAAGGAAGACACTAGGGAAACAGGAGGGGATACACCCAGCCTATTAGACCTCGTTTTCACCCTAAATGTAGAAGACATCGAGCATTTAGATCATGAAATACCACTATAGCCAGTGACCATTGTGTCCTAGTCTTTGACTACATAAACATACAATAAATACATGAACATAAAATTGTGACCAAAGAACAAGAGGTCCGAGTAAGGAGACTTGATTACAGAAGAGGGGACTACAGAAGGATAAGGGACTAACTGGGAGAAGTGCAGTGGGAGGAACAAATTAGAGGAAAAACAGTGCAAGATATGATGAACCAAGTCATATGGTCATATGGTTCATCATATCTCTCTTCAGCAAGGAGGCTGAAGAGAGATTTATTCCAACAGTAAAGGAAAAAAGCAGGAGGGAATATAATAACCCATGGTTTAATAGACAGTGTCAAGAAGCAAAAGTAAGAAGCAGGAGTGAGTAGAGGAAGTACAGAAGACAAA
The DNA here is from genome assembly GCF_040958095.1 of Procambarus clarkii. Classification (NCBI taxonomy): domain Eukaryota; kingdom Metazoa; phylum Arthropoda; class Malacostraca; order Decapoda; family Cambaridae; genus Procambarus; species Procambarus clarkii. The sequence continues at coordinate 12,009,727 of NC_091170.1, forward strand.
GGACAGAGGACAACAGGATTAGATGTAACAGAGCTAGGAACGATTACATTAACATAAGACGAGCGTCGGAAAGATATTATGAGAATGACATTGCAATCAAAGCGAAAAAACAACCTAAATTACTACATAGCCATATAAGAAGGAAGATGTCGGTAAATGACCAAGTGACAAGACTGATGAAAACAGAAGGGGCATATACAGAAAGCGACAAGGAAATCTGTGAGGTACTGAATGCAGGTTTCCATGGAGTGTTCATAACCGAGCCTGAGTGGCTCCCATTGTTTGAAGAGATTACTCTAGATGGAAGACTATCATATATAGAGGTGACAGCAGAGGAGGTAATGAAACAGTTGAGAACACTGGATGCAAATAAAGCGGTTGGACCAGACAAAGTATCACCGTGGATACTAAAAGAGGCAGCACAGGCTCTCAGCGTGTCTCTGGCAATGATCTTTAATGAGTCACTTAGGTCGGGAGAATTGCCCAGTTGCTGGAAGGAGGCAAATGTCGTACCGATTTTCAAGAAAGGTGATAGGGAGGAAGGCACTTAACTACAGACCCGTATCACTGACAAGCATCCCCTGCAAAATACTTGAAAGAATAATTAGGCTAAGACTTGTTGAGCACCTGGAGATCATTGGGTTTGTAAACAAGCACCAACTTGGGTTCTGGAAAGGGAAATCATGCCTAACAAACCTTTTAGAATTCTATGAGAAAGTAACAAGGATAAGGCAGGACAGAGAAGGCTGGGCAGACTGCATATTTCTTGACTGCCAAAAGGCCTTTGATACAGTACTGCACATGAGACTGCTTTACAAACTTGAGAGGCAGGCAGGAGTACGCGGAAAAGCCCCTGGCATGGGTGACGAACTACCTAACAGGAAGGAGCCAGAGGGTAATGGTAAGAGGCGAGAAGTCGGAATGGCGAACAGTAACGAGTGGATACCTCAAGGACCGGTGCTGGGCCAAATCCTCTTTTTAATTTACGTAAATGATATGTTTACAGGAGTGGAATCATACATGTCAATGTTTGCGGATGACGCAAAATTAATGAGAAGAGTTGTGGCAGATGAGGATTATAGGATCCTCCAAGAGGACTTAAACAGGTTGCCAGAGATGGTCAGGGAAATGGCTACTGGAGTTCAACACCAGTAAATGTAAAGTTATGGAAATGGGATCAGGTGATAGACGACCAAAAGGACAGTACACAGTGAATGGGGAACTGCCTACCTGTAACGATTCGAGAAAGAGACCTGGGAGTGGATGTGACACCTAATCTAACTCCTGAGGCACATATAAATAGGATAACAACTGCAGCGTACTCCACACTGGCGAAAATTAGAACTTCATTCAGAAACCTAAGTGAGGAGGCTTTTAGGGCGCTTTACACTGCCTACAGTGAGACCAGTCTTAGAGTATGCTGCGCCTATCATGGAGCCCCCACCTGAAGAAACACATAAAGAATCTAGAGAAGGTTCAGAGGTTTGCAGCGAGGCTTGTCCCAGAGATACGAAGGGTGGGATATGAAGAACGTCTGAGGGAACTGAACCTTACGACACTAGAGAAAAGAAGGGAGAAAGGAGATATGATAAGAACATAAAATACTCAGGGTAATTGACAAAGTGGAAATATATGAAATGTTCTCGCGTAATAATAACAGAACGAGGGGACATGGGTGGAAACTGGAAACTCAGATGAGTCATAGAGATGTTAGAAAGTTTTCTTTTAGCGTGAGAGTAGTGGAAAAATGGAATGCACTTTGGGAACAGGTTGTGGAAGCAAACTCTATTCATAATTTTAAAATTAGGTATGATAGGGAAATGGGACAGGAGTCATTGCTGTAAACAACCGATGGCTGGAAAGGCGGGATCCAAGAGCCATTGCTCGATCCTGCAAGCACAAATAGATGAGCGCGCATGCACACACACACACACACACACACATACACAATCTTACACTCACCCCCAACCCCCACCCAACCCTCACCCCTCCTATGCACCTCCAGCCCACATTTAACCCCCTCACCTTGTGACCCCCTAACACCTTCCCCCATCTCCCCCTTCCCCTCTTCTATCCCAAAACTCCCACCTACCCCCGATTCCCCCCAAACTAATACACCCTCTCTTCCACTCCCAGCACCCATGCTCCATTCTCCTCTCAGCCCTCTGCCCTCAATTTCCCCTCTCCCCCCAACCTCTCAACATCTATCTGACTCTCAGTCTCACTCTATTTCTCAACCCCTCTAAGCTATTCAGACCCCTAACTTTCAGAACCATTATACCCTTGTTTCCCCCCTAGATGCCCAGACCCCATTCGCCTACCAGGCACTCCCAGGCACCCTCCTAGCACCCCCCCAGTCACCCCCCAGCCCCCACTCACCCCCCCCCCAGACACCTCCCAGTCCCCTCCAGTCCCCTGGTGAAAGGGGGAACTCTGACACCAGAGTTTCCAAGAAGAGTCTCAAGGTTTGGTACACCAATGCTGATGGGGTAGCCAATAAAGCAGAAGAGATAAAAAAAAGAGTTAATGAGGCAGACCCAGACATAGTGGCAATAGTGGAAACTAAAATAAATGGCATGATCTCGAATGCAATCTTTCCAGAGGGGTACCAGGTGATAAGAAAAGAAAGGACACAGAGACAGGGAGGAGTGGCACTCCTAATAAAGCGGAAATGGAAGTTTGATGAGCTGGAAAATCCGGGTACCAATGAAAGCACGAGCTTCATACATGGAACTCTGACAGTGGATGGGAAGAAGATTGTAATCTTGATGCTCTACAATCCCCCACCAAACAGTAGAAGGCCCAGGCAGGAGTACGAGGACAGCAACAAGGCATGTATAGATGAACTGCAGAGGGCAGCTACAATAGCGCATAGAATGAGAACGAAGCTGCTGGTCATGGGGGACCTAAATCACGGAGAGATAGATTGGGAAACGAGTTATCCCCATGGCAGGGAGCGAAGCTGGTAGACGTTATTGACAGGAATTTCCTAACACAGCATGTGAAGGAAGATACTAGGGAAAGAGGAGGGGATACACCCAGCCTATTAGATCTCATTTTCACCCAGAATGTAGAAGACATCGAGCAGTTGGAACATGAAATACCACTAGGAGCCAGTGACCATTGTGTCCTAGTCTTTGACTACATGATGGAGCTTAAAATTGTGACCAAAGGACAAGAGGTCCGGGAAAGGAGACTTGATTACAGAAAAGGGGACTACAGAAGGATAAGGGACTACCTGGGAGAAGTGCAGTGGGAGGAAGAACTTAAAGGAAAAACAGTGCAAGGTACGATGAACCAAGTCATATGGAAATGCAATGAGGCTAAAGAGAGATTTATTCCAACAGTAAAGGAAAAAAGCAGGAGGGAATATAATAACCCATGGTTTAATAGACAGTGTCAGGAAGCAAAGGTGAAAAGCAGGAGGGAGTGGAGGAAGTACAGAAGACAAAGGACAGAGGACAACAGGATTAGATGTAACAGATCTAGGAATGATTACATTAACATAAGACGAGTGTCGGAAAGAAATTATGAGAATGATATAGCGATCAAAGCGAAAAAGCAACCTAAGTTACTACATAGCCATATAAGACGGAAGATGTCGGTAAATGACCAAGTGATAAGACTGAGGAAAACAGAAGGGGCATATACAGAAAGCGACAAGGAAATCTGTGAGGTACTGAATGCAAGTTTCCATGGAGTGTTCACAACCGAGCCTGAGCAGCTACCATTGTTAGAAGCGATTACCCCTAGATGAAAGACTATCAGATATAGAGGTGACAGCTGAGGAGGTAATGAAACAGTTGACAACACTGGATGCAAATAAAGCTGTTGGACCAGACAAAGTATCACCGTGGATACTAAAAGAGGCAGCACAGGCTCTCAGCGTGTCTCTGGCAATGATCTTTAATGAGTCACTTAGGTCGGGAGAATTGCCCAGTTGCTGGAAGGAGGCAAATGTCGTACCGATTTTCAAGAAAGGTGATAGGGAGGAGGCACTTAACTACAGACCCGTATCACTGACAAGCATCCCCTGCAAAATACTTGAAAGAATAATTAGGCTAAGACTTGTTGAGCACCTGGAGATCATTGGGTTTGTAAACAAGCACCAACATGGGTTCTGGACAGGGAAATCATGCCTAGCAAACCTTTTGGAATTCTATGATAAAGTAACAAGGATAAGGCAGGACAGAGAAGGCTGGGCAGACTGCATATTTCTTGACTGCCAAAAGGCCTTTGATACAGTACCACACATGAGATTGCTATACAAACTTGAGCGGCAGGCAGGAGTAAGCGGAAAGGCCCTAGCATGGGTGAAGAATAACCTAACAGGATGGAGCCAGAGGGTAATGGTAAGGGGCGAGAAGTCGGACTGGCGAACAGTAACAAGTGGAGTACCTCAAGGATCGGTGCTGGGACCAATCCTCTTTCTAATTTATGTAAATGATATGTTTACAGGAGTGGAATCATACATGTCAATGTTTGCGGATGACATAAAATTAATGAGAAGAGTTGTGGCAGACGAGGATTGTAGGATCCTCCAAGAGGACTTAAACAGGCTGCAGAGATGGTCAGGGAAATGGCTACTGGAGTTTAACACCAGTAAATGTAAAGTTATGGAAATGGGATCAGGTGATAGGAGACCAAAGGGACAGTACACAATGAAGGGGAACTGCCTACCTGTAACGATTCGAGAAAGAGACCTGGGAGTGGATGTGACACCTAATCTAACTCCTGAGGCACATATAAATAGGATAACGACAGCAGGTACTCTACACTGGCAAAAATTAGAACTTCATTCAGAAACGTAAATGAGGAGGCTTTTTGGGGGCTTTACACTGCCTACGCGAGTCTTAGAGTATGCCGCGCCACCATGGAGCCCTTACCTGAAGAAACACATAAGGAAACTGGAGAAGGTTCAGAGGTTTGCGATGAAGCTTGTCCCAGAGTTACGAGGGATGGGATATGAAGAGCGTCTGAAGGAACTGAACCTTACGACACTAGAGAAAAGAAGGGAGAGAGGAGATATGATAGGGACATATAAAATACTCAGAGGAATTGACAAAGTGGAAATAGATGAAATGTTCATACGTAATAATAACAGAACGAGGGGACATGGGTGGAAACTGGAAACTCAGATGAGTCACAGAGATGTTAGGAAGTTTTCTTTCAGCGTGAGAGTAGTGGAAAAATGGAATGCACTTGGAGAACAGGTTGTGGAAGCAAACTCTATTCATACTTTTAAAATTAGGTATGATAGGGAAATGGGACAGGAGTCATTGCTGTAAACAACTGATAGCTGGAAAGGCGGGATCCAAGAGTCAATGCTCGATCCTGCAAGCACAAAATGGTGAGTACACACACACGCACGCACGCACGCTCACACGCACACACACACACACACCCACACACACACACACACACACACGCACACACACACACACACACACACACACACATGGTCAGGGAAATGGCTACTGGAGTTTAACACCAGTAAATGTAAAGTTATGGAAATGGGATCAGGTGATAGGAGACCAAAGGGACAGTACACAATGAAGGGGAACTGCCTACCTGTAACGATTCGAGAAAGAGACCTGGGAGTGGATGTGACACCTAATCTAACTCCTGAGGCACATATAAATAGGATAACGACAGCAGGTACTCTACACTGGCAAAAATTAGAACTTCATTCAGAAACATAAATGAGGAGGCTTTTTGGGCGCTTTACACTGCCTACGCGAGACCCGTCTTAGAGTATGCCGCGCCACCTAATGCCACATTAGGAAGTGATGTGGTGGAGGCTGACTCCATACACAGCTTCAAATGTAGATATGATAGAGCCCAATAGGCTCAGGAATCTGTACACCAGTTGATTGACGGTTGAGAGGCGGGACCAAAGAGCCAGAGCTCAACCCCCGCAAGCACAATTGGGTGAGTACACACACACACACACACACACACACACTCACACACACACACTTGTCTTGTGACCATCGTGTTGGGTGGACGTGGGTTGGGAGCTCCTGGGTCACTAGTGGAGTGGGAGAGGTAATCAGGCAACTTCGAAGTGAAAAAGACTATAAGTGAATGTACAAGTGAATGAAAAAACCTTGGGTTTTGACCAGAGCCATAAGGTAGTGAAGAAAAACAGTTTAATTAGCGTAATTCAAAATAGTTGAGGAAATACTGTGCAGTGTGGAAGCAGCAGACATCACCGACCTCTGACCGCGTGACCTCACCTCGCAGCAACCCTTCTACCACCACGTGGGACGACGATTGGAGATTCGCTCACCTATTGTGTTGGCAGATTGTGCAAGGTATTGAGGAGCGCCTTTTTGGCTAGATTGTTACTGCAATGACTAGAAGGGGTTCAAGGTCAATCACCAGCAGGGATGAGGAGGAGGACAGATTTATAGACAAATTAATAGGGAAATTTGTAGAGAGAAGGAGTGATTGGTTGGAGGATCTAATCCAGGGGATTAAAAGTGAGGTATTTCAGCAAATACAGGATGCGGTAGAGAGGCAGAAACAAGAATTTATGCTCTATGTTCAGGAAGAGATTAGGAAGGGAAGAGAGGACTGGGAGAGGGAATGTGCTCGTATCACAAACGAATTAGGAAGGATTAGCAGCATGGCTAAGGATAGAGGAGTAATGGGAGATGGGTTAGTGACTGCGGTTGGGATGGGGAATCCCCAGGGGACAGGCTACCAGCATGACAATGAATTACTGAGGAGACGGTCTATTATAATACATGGATTATTCGAATCTAGGGCACCAACAAGACAAGAGAGAATAGAAACAGAAAAATACGAATTGCACGAGATATTGAGGTGTATTGGAGCAGAGATGGCAGAACGCGAGGTGGATATCAATCGACGGGTTGGACCTTACAATTGTACCAAGAATAGACCTGTTCTGGTGCAATTCTCCAATGAGGAGGCAGTGGAGTACATAATGAGGAGCAAGCATTTACTCAGAGGAAGTGAAACCCATTACAATGTGTTTATAGAGAGGTTTATGACGAAAGATGAGCAAACAGCCCACAAAAATAGATGGCAACAACGACACCGAAATAGTCTCTCAGGTAGTCTCACCTCCCAGGTCACATCCCAGGTCACCTCCCAGGGCACCTCCCAGGTCACCTCCCAGGTCGCATCCTCCCCAACTCAGCCCTCCTATACATCCCCCCTGCCTCAGCCTCCCACAACCCCCCTGTCCCTTCCACATTTGCACCTCCACAACGATTCCCCTGCCCCTGCTACATCACACTTGTCAGCGACCCCAGTGGGTCAAGCCCTCCCCAAACCCACCTTCCCATCCCCCCTCCCCAAATACCCCTTCCCACTCCCCTGCCCCTTCTACCCCATTGACTTCAATTCCATCTACTCCATCCCAGCTTCCACTGCACCCCTCTTCCACTCACCCCCAAACCCCACCCAACCCTCACCCCTCCTATGCACCTCCAGCCCACATTTAACCCCCTCACCTTGTGACCCCCTAACACATTCCCCCATCTCCCTCTTCCCCTCTTCTACCCCAAAACCCCCACCTACCCCCGATTCCCCCCTAACTAATATACCCTCTCTTCCACTCCCAGCACCCATGCTCCATTCTCATCTCAGCTCTCCGCCCTCAGTATCCCTCTTCCCCCCAACCTCTCAACCTCTATCTGACTCTCAGTCTCACTCTATTTCTCAACCCCCCTATGCTATTCAGACCCCTAACTTTCAGACCCATTATGCCCTTCCTACCCCCCTAGATGCCCAGACCCCATTCGCCTACCAGGCACTCCCAGGCACCCCCCTAGCACCCCCCCACTCACCCCCACAGCCCCCACTTGCCCCCCAGACACCCCCCAGTTCCCCCCAGACCCCTGGTGAAAGGGGGAACTCTGACACCCGAGTTTCCAAGAAGAGTCTCAAGGTTTGGTACACCAATGCTGATGGGGTAGCCAATAAAGCAGAAGAGATAAAAGAAAGAGTTAGTGAGGCAGACCCAGACATAGTGGCAATAGTGGAAACTAAAATAAATGGCATGATCTCGGATGCAATCTTTCCAGAGGGGTACCAGGTGATAAGAAAAGAAAGGACACAGAGACAGGGAGGAGGAGTGGCACTACTAATAAAGCGGAAATGGAAGTTTGATGAGCTGGAAAATCCGGGTACCAATGAAAGCACAAGCTTCATACATGGAACTCTGACAGTGGATGGGAAGAAGATTGTAATCTTGATACTCTACAATCCCCCACCAAACAGTAGAAGGCCCAGGCAGGAGTACGAGGACAGCAACAAGACATGTATGGATGAACTGCAGAGGGCAGCAACTTTAGCGCATAGAATGAGAGCGAAGCTGCTGGTCATGGGGGACCTAAATCACGGAGAGATAAATTGGGAAACGAGGAATCCCCATGGCGGGGAGGAGACCTGGGGAGCGAAGCTGGTAGACGTTATTGACAGGAATTTCCTAACACAGCATGTGAAAGAAGATACTAGGGAAAGAGGAGGGGATACGCCCAGCCTATTAGATCTCATTATCACTCAGAATGTAGAAGACATCGAGCAGTTGGAACATGAAATACCACTAGGAGCTAGTGACCATTGTGTCCTAGTCTTTGACTACATGATGGAGCTTAAAATTGTGACCAAAGGACAAGAGGTCCGGGAAAGGAGACTTGATTACAGAAAAGGGGACTACAGAAGGATAAGGGACTACCTGGGAGAAGTGCAGTGGGAGGAAGAACTTAGAGGAAAAACAGTGCAAGGTATGATGAACCAAGTCATATTGAAATGCAAGGAGGCTGAAGATAGATTTATTCCAACAATAAAGGAAAAAAGCAGGAGGGAATATAATAACCCATGGTTTAATAGACAGTGTCAGGAAGCAAAGGTGAGAAGCAGGAGGGAGTGGAGGAAGTACAGAAGACAAAGGACAGAGGACAACAGGATTAGATGTAACAGAGCTAGGAATGATTACATTAACATAAGACGAGTGTCGGAAAGAAATTATGAGAACGATATTGCAGTCAAAGCGAAAAAGCAACCAAAATTACTACATAGCCATATAAGAAGGAAGATGTCGGTAAATGACCAAGTGACAAGACTGAGGAAAACAGAAGGGGCATATACAGAAAGCGACAAGGAAATCTGCGAGGTACTGAATGCAAAATTCCATGGAGTGTTCACAACCGAGCCTGAGCAGCTCCCATTGTTAGAAGAGATTACCCAAGATGAAAGACTATCGGATATAGAGGTGACAGCAGAGGATGTAATGAAACAGTTGACAACACTGGATGCAAATAAAGCTGTTGGACCAGACAAAGTATCACCGTGGATACTCAAAGAGGCAGCGCAGGCTCTCAGCGTGCCTCTGGCAATGATCTTTAATGAGTCACTTATGTCGGGAGAATTGCCCAGTTGCTGGAAGGAGGCAAATGTCGTACCGATTTTCAAAAAGGGTGATAGGGAGGAGGCACTTAACTACAGACCCGTATCACTGACAAGCATCCCCTGCAAAATACTTGAAAGAATAATTAGGCTAAGACTTGTTGAGCACCTGGAGAGCATTGGGTTTGTAAACAAGCACCAACATGGGTTCTGGACAGGGAAATCATGCCTAACAAACCTTTTAGAATTCTATGATAAAGTAACAAGGATAAGGCAGGACAGAGAAGGCTGGGCAGACTGCATATTTCTTGACTGCCAAAAGGCCTTTGATACGGTACCGCACATGAGACTGCTATACAAACTTGAGAGGCAGGCAGGAGTAAGCGGAAAGGCCCTAGTATGGGTGAAGAACTACCTAACAGGAAGGAGCCAGAGGGTAATGGTAAGGGGCGAAAAGTCGGACTGGCGAACAGTAACAAGTGGAGTACCTCAAGGATCGGTGCTGGGACCAATCCTCTTTCTAATTTACGTAAATGATATGTTTACAGGAGTGGAATCATACATGTCAATGTTTGCAGATGACGCAAAATTAATGAGAAGAGTTGTGACAGACGAGGATTGTAGGATCCTCCAAGAGGACTTAAACAGGCTGCAGAGATGGTCAGGGAAATGGCTACTGGAGTTTAACACCAGTAAATGTAAAGTTATGGAAATGGGATCAGGTGACAGGAGACCAAAGGGACAGTACACAATGAAGGGGAACAGCCTACCTGTAACGATTCGAGAAAGAGACCTGGGAGTGGATGTGACACCTAATCTAACTCCTGAGGCACATATAAATAGGATAACGACAGCAGCGTACTCTACACTGGCGAAAATTAGAACTTCATTCAGAAACCTAAATGAGGAAGCTTTTAGGGCGCTTTACACTGCCTACGTGAGACCCGTCTTAGAGTATGCCGCGCCATCATGGAGCCCCCACCTGAAGAAACACATAAAGAAACTGGAGAAGGTTCAGAGGTTTGCGACGAGGCTTGTCCCAGAGCTACGAGGGATGGGATATGAAGAGCGGCTGAAGGAACTGAACCTTACGACACTAGAGAAAAGAAGGGAGAGAGGAGATATGATAGGGACATATAAAATACTCAGGGGAATTGACAAAGTGGAAATAGATGAAATGTTCACACGTAATAATAACAGAACGAGGGGACATGGGTGGAAACTGGAAACTCAGATGAGTCACAGAGATGTTAGGAAGTTTTCTTTTAGCGTGAGAGTAGTAGAAAAATGGAATGCACTTGGAGAACAGGTTGTGGAAGCAAATACTATTCATACTTTTAAAACTAGGTATGATAGGGAAATGGGACAGGAGTCATTGCTGTAAACAACCGATAGCTAGAAAGGCGGGATCCAAGAGTCAATGCTCGATCCTGCAAGCACATATAGGTGAGTACATATAGGTGAGTACACACACACACACACACACACACACACACACACACACACACACACACACACACACACACACACACACACACACACACACACACACACACACACACACACACACACACACACACACACACACAAGAACCAACAAGAATGAGAGGAGAAGATGAACCAGCAATGCTTGATTTGATATTTATCTTAAATGAGTGGGATATAAGAGAAGTTAAGATGGAAGCGCCCTTGGGAATGAGTGACCACAGTGTATTGAACTTTGAGTACCTGGTAGAGCTAGGACTTATCTTCTCCCAAAAAGAACTAGGAATCGAAAGGCTGGCATACCGAAAGGGGAATTATGAACAGATGAGAAGTTTCCTAAGTGAAATACCTTGGGACACAGACCTCAGAGATAAGTCTGTACAGGGTATGATGGACTATGTTACCCAAACGTTGTCAGGAGGCAGTAAACAGGTTCAACCTGGCCCAAAGGGAAAAATCCGAGAAGCAACGGAAGAATCCATGGTATAATAGGGCATGTACGGAAGCGAAGAAACTGAACAAAAGGGCATGGAGGAACTTCCGGAATAACAGAACACCAGAAAGCAGAGAGAGATACCAGAGAACCAGGAATGAGTACGTCAGGGTGAGAAGAGAAGCAGAGAATAATTTTGAAAATGATATGGCAAGCAAAGCCAAGACCGAACCAAAGCTACTCCACAGTCACATCAGAAGGAAAACAACAGTGAAAGAACAGGTATTGAAACTTAGAACAGGCGAGGACAGGTATACAGAGAATGACAGAGAGGTGTGTAAAGAACTCAACAAGAGGTTCCAGGAAGTCTTCAAAATAGAACATGGTGAGGTCACTGTGCTAGGAGAAAGGGAGGTAAACCAGGCGGCCTTGGAAGATTTCGAAATTACGAGAGAGGAGGTCAAGAGACACCTGCTGGATCTGGATGTCAGAAAGGCTGTTGGTCCAGATGGGATCTCACCATGGATACTGAAAGAGTGTGCAGAGGCACTTTGTTTGCCACTCTCCATAGTGTATAGTAAGTCACTGGAGACGGGAGACCTACCAGAAATATGGAAGACGGCGAATGTGGTCCCAATATACAGAAAGGGCGACAGGCAAGAAGCACGGAACTACAGGCCAGTGTCCTTGACTTGTATACCATGCAAGGTGATAGAGAAGATCGTGAGAAAAAACCTGGTAACACATCTGGAGAGAAGGGACTTCGTGACAAATCGCCAACATGGGTTCAGGGTGGGTAAATCTTGCCTTACAGGCTTGATAGAATTCTACGATCAGGTGACAAAGATTAAGCAAGAAAGAGAGGGCTAGGCGGACTGCATTTTCTTGGATTGTCGGAAAGCCTTTGGCACAGTACCGCATAAGAGGCTGGTAAATAAGCTGGAGAGACAGGCAGGTGTAGCTGGTAAGGTGCTCCAATGGATAAGGGAGTACCTAAGCAATAGGAAGCAGAGAATTACGGTGAGGGGTGAGAACTCCGATTGGCGTGAAGTCACCAGTGGAGTCCCACAGGGCTCTGTACTCGGTCCTATCTTGTTTCTGATATATGTAAATGATCTCCCGGAGGGAGATCAACTGTAACTCTGTGAATTCTTTCACCCAGAAATTTGCAAGGACTCTTTGGACAGAAAAGAGTGTTTCAATGCTGAATGTCCAGCTCTTCATATAAGAGGTACCAGGCGAATAAAACCGACAGACTACCACTATGAAAATAGCCACTACTCCATCGACCGGGATAATTTTTTAGCAAGAGGAGGAGGAGAAGAATGGCTAAAAATGACCAGACTCTACCACCAACTCGGTCAAATGCTAGAGAGGACGCAAACACAATGGCCTCCTTACCAGAGCCTCAGATATTAACACCAAGTAAAGCATCCAGCACTTCCACTAACACGATAACATCATTTATATTTGCCAACATCCAGGGTATAAAAACACGCAAATCCAACAAAGTTCACTTTATAGATGGTCTCCTTCATGAGGCAAATGCAGTGTTTGCAGCCCTAACGGAAACTCACACAAAGGACTACCTTAATGGTGAAATGTGGATCTCAGAGTACAATCTTTTCAGATGTGATAGGAAACACCGGCTTCAGGGTGGGGTCAGCCTCTACATCAAAGATACACTCATCTGTACTGAGCTGCTAAACACATCAAATGATATGGTGGAAGTGCTGATAGTCAAAATAGAGATCCTAAATGTAGTTGTTGTCCTTGTATATATGTCACCGGAGGTAAACCCTCAGCAGTTTAAAGACCAACTAATGAAAATAGAACACTGCTTGGAAAACCTCACAAATCCAGCTCTGAACATTATCCTGCTTGGAGACTTCAGCCTACGGCACCTGAAATGGAAGCACCTGGCTAATACAGTAATATCAGAAAGAATACCAGGAAGTAGCCTAAATGAACAGGCACATGCAAATGACTTGCTACAGATGTGCGATAGGTTTGCCTTAAACCAGCAAATAGTAGAACGAACTAGGAAGGAGAACATGCTGGACCTCATTTTCACTAATAATGATGAATTGATCGGGAACATAATGATTACAAATACCTGTTACTCAGATCACAACTTAATTGAAGTTCTGACAACCTTGGAATGGACCTTTAAAACCAGTCCAGATTCCCGGTGGAGGAGATTTCAGCAAATTCAACTTCAATAATAAACAGATAAACTGGGAGCAAATAAACTAGGACATCACAGAAATAAACTGGGAAGAACAGCTAGAAAATGCAAACCTGAACCAGTGCCTGGAAAAAATAAGCTCAGTAGCACTAGAAATATGTTCAAACTGCATACCCCTAAGAAAAAAGAGAAAGAGATGCAGATTGGAACGAGAACATCGTTCTCTATATAGGCGAAGAAAACGAATCTCGGAACAACTTGAGAGTCGCACCCTATCTCAAGAACGGCGAAGAAGGTTAGGTAGGGAAATAGAAACAATTGAACTCAAGCTACAAGAATCATACAAAGCCCAGGAGAGGCAAAGAGAGCAAAAAGCCACCAGTGAAATAGAGAGAAATCCGAAATATTTTTTCTCCTATGCAAAATCACGATCAAAAACCACATTTAGTATGGGGCCCCTGCGAAAGGGAGATGGAACTTTCACCGATGACAACAAAGAAATGAGCGAGTTACTGAGGAAGCAGTACGACTCTGTTTTCAGCGAGCCATTAAACGCACTAAAGATTGATAACCCAAATGAATTTTTCATGGATATGATACCAACATCAAATCATATATCAGACGTCGCCCTATCCCCACTGGATTTTGAAGAAGCCATAAACAGTATGCCTATGCACTCTGCACTAGGCCCGGATTCTTGGAACTCCATATTCATCAAGAACTGTAAAAAAAACACTATCGCAGGCCCTTCACATTCTGTGGAGACAAAGCCTAGATACTGGCGTTATCCCTGAACATACTAAAAACAGCAGAGATAGCACCACACCATAAAGGAGGAAATAAGGCAGAGGCAAAAAATTACAGACCGATAGCACTAACATCGCACATCATAAAATTATTTGAGAGAGTGCTAAGAAGTAAGATCACAAAATACATGGAATCACAGCATGTGGGAGAGAGGAGGGCTTGGGGGGATGGGGGAGAAAAGAGGTCCTGGGGAGAGGGGTGAGTGGGAGGAGGGGGGTGAGTGGGAGGAGGGGGGTGGGTGGGGGGAGTGTGTGTGTGTGTGTGTGTGTGTGTACTCACCTAGTTGTGTTTGCGGGGGTTGAGCTCTGGCTCTTTGGTCCCGCCCCGCAACTGTCAATCAACTGGTGTACAGGTTCCTGAGCCTATTGGGCTCTATCATATCTACACTTGAAACTGTGTATGGAGTCAGCCTCCACCACATCACTTCCTAATGCATTCCATTTGTCAACCACTCTGACACTAAAAAAGTTCTTTCTAATATCTCTCTGGCTCATTTGGGCACTCAGTTTCCACCTGTGTCCCCTTGTGCGTGTGCCCCTTGTGTTAAATAGCCTGTCTTTATCTACCCTATCAATTCCCTTCAGAATCTTGAATGTGGTGATCTGGTAATCATGTCCCCCCCTAACTCTTCTGTCTTCCAACGAATTGAGGTTTAATTCCCATAGTCTCTCATCGTAGCTCATACCTGTCAGCTCAGGTACTAGTCTGGTAGCAAACCTTTGAACCTTTTCCAGTTTAGTCTTGTCCTTGACTAGATATGGACTCCATGCTGGGGCTGCATACTACAGGATTGGCCTGACATATGTGGTATACAACGTTCTGAATAATTCTTTACACAAGTTTCTGAATGCCGTTCGTATGTTGGCCAGCCTGGCATATGCCGCTGATGTTATCCTCTTGATATGTGCTGCAGGAGACAGATCTGGCGTGATATCAACCCCCATGTCTTTTTCTTTCTCTGACTCCTGAAGAATTTCCTCTCCCAGATGATACCTTGTATCTGGCCTCCTGCTCCCTACAACTATCTTCATTACATTACATTTCGTTGGGTTAAACTCTTACAACCATTTGTTCGACTATTCCTTCAGCTTGTCTAGGTCTTCTTGAAGCCTCAAACAGATCTCTTCTATTTTAATCCTGCTCATAATTTTAGCATCGTCCGCAAACATTGAGAGAAATGAATCGATACCCTCCGGGATATCATTTACATATATCAGAAACAAGATAGGACCGAGTACAGAGAGAGCCCTGTGGGACTCCACTAGTGACTTCACGCCAATCGGAGGTCTCACCTCTCACCGTAACTCTTTGTTTCCTATTGCTTAGTTACTCCCTTATCCACTGGAGCACCTTACCAGCTACACCTGCCTGTCTCTCCAGCTTATGTATCAGCCTCTTATGCGGTACTGTGTCAAAGGCTTTCCGACAATCCAAGAAAATGCAGTCCGCCCAGCCCTCTCTTTCTTGCTTAATCTTTGTCACCTGATCATAGAATTCTATCAAGCCTGTAAGGCAAGATTTACCCTCCCTGAACCCATGTTGGCGATTTGTCACGAAGCCCCTTCTCTCCAGATGTGTTACCAGGTTTTTTCTCACGATCTTCTCCATCACCTTGCATGGTATACAAGTCAAGGACACTGGCCTGTAGTTCAGGGCCTCTTGCCTGTGGCCCTTTTTGTATATTGGGACCACATTCGCCGTCTTCCATATTTCTGGTAGGTCTCCCGTCTCCAGTGACTTACTATACACTATGGAGAGTGGCAAGCAAAGTGCCTCTGCACACTCTTTCAGTATCCATGGTGAGATCCCATCTGGACCAACAGCCTTTCTAACATCCAGATCCAGCAGGTGTCTCTTGACCTCCTTTCTCGTAATTTCGAACTCTTCCAAGGCCGCCTGGTTTACCTCCCTTTCTCCTAGCACAGTGACCTCACCTTGTTCTATTGTGAAGACCTCCTGGAACCTCTTGTTGAGTTCTTCACACACCTCTCTGTCATTCTCTGTATACCTGTCCTCGCCTGCTTGAAGTTTCAATACCTGTTCTTTCACTGTTGTTTTCCTTCTGATGTGACTGTGGAGTAGCTTTGGTTCGGTCTTGGCTTTGTTTGCTATATCATTTTCAAAACTTTTCTCTGCTTCTCTTCTCACCCTGACGTACTCATTCCTGGTTCTCTGGTATCTCCGTCTGCTTTCTGGTGTTCTGTTATTCCGGAAGTTCCTCCACGCCCTTTTGTTCAGTTTCTTCGCTTCCATACATACCCTATTATACCATGGATTCTTCTGTTGCTTCTCGCATTTTTCCCTTTGGGCCGGGATGAACCTGTTTACTGCCTCCTGACACTTGTGGGTAACATAGTCCATCATACCCTGTACAGACTTATCTCTGAGGTCTGTGTCCCAAGGTATTTCACTTAGGAAACTTCTCATCTGTTCATAATTTCCCTTTCGGTATGCCAGCCTTTTGATTCCTAGTTCTTTTTTGGGGGAGATAAGTTCTAGCTCTACCAGGTACTCAAAGATCCATACACTGTGGTCACTCATTCCCAAGGGCACTTCCATCTTAACTTCTCTTATATCCCACTCATTTAGGGTAAATATCAAATCAAGCATTGCTGGTTCATCTTCTCCTCTCATTCTTGTTGGTTCTTTGATGTGCTGGCTTAGAAAGTTTCTTGTTGCCACGTCCAGCAGCTTAGCCCTCCATGTTTCTGGTCCTCCATGCGGGTCTCTGTTCTTCCAATCTATCTTCCCATGGTTGAAGTCTCCCATAATTAGTAGTCCAGATCCATTCCTGCTAGCAACAGAAGCTGCTCTTTCTATTATGTTAATGGTGGCCATGTTGTTTCTATCATATTCCTGTCTAGGTCTTCTGTCATTTGGTGGTGGATTATATATGACTACGACTATAATTTTTTTCCCTCCATTTGTTACGGTACCTGCTATGTAGTCACTGAAACCTTCACAGCCCTGAATATCCATCTCCTCAAAATCCCAGCCTTTTCTTACCAGCAGAGCTACACCACCCCCACCTCTTCCTTCCCTCTCTTTCCTCATAACATAATAGTCCTGTGGGAACACTGCGTTTGTTATCGTTTTCGTGATCTTTGTTTCTGTGAGGGCTATTATGTCTGGGTTTTCCTCTAGTACCCGTTCTCCAAGCTCATTTGCTATTTTTGTAATTCCATCTATGTTAGTGTACATCGCTTTGAGGCTCACTTTCTTCTGTCCCTTCTCAAATCGCCTCCTTGGTGAGTGTTCTGCTGGTGGGGGAGGCTGTTCCATGGGTGTGAGGACCTGTGAGGTGGATAACAGGGGCTCAGAGGATACTGGGATGAGGGGCAGGGGATCCACTGAAGGGGGAGGGACAGGGAGGGTATGGGGTGAAAGGGGAGGGAGGACGGGAAGGAAAGGGTGGGAGGGAGGACTCGGGAGGAGGGGAGGGGTAGAAGGGTGGGGATTGGGTGTGGGGGGAGGGAGATTTGGCTGAACATTTGAGTGGGGGCAGGGAGGGTTTGGGGTAGGGTGGTTTTCTATGCAGAGGAGGGAGGCGGGTGTGTGTGTGTGTGTGTGTGTGTGTGTGTGTGTGTGTGTGTGTGTGTGTGTGTGTGTGTGTGTGTGTGTGTGTGTGTGTGTGTGTGTATTAACCTAGTTCACCTAGTTGTGCTTGTGGGGGTTTAGCTCTGCTCTTTCGGCCCACCTCTCAACTGTCAATCAACTGTTTCTAACTACTACTACTATTTTATTTCACATCACACATACATACACTCCCCAAGAAGCAGCCCGTGACAGCTGACTAACTCCTAGGTACCTATTTACTGCTAGGTAACAGGGCATAGGGTGAAGAAACTCTGTCCAATGTTTTTTGCCGGCGCCCGGGATCGAACCCGGGATCACAGGATCACATGTCCAGCGTGCCGTCCGCTCGGCCGGCCGGCCCAAAAAAGGCCGAGGCCGACACGGCCTCGGCCGTGTGTGTGTGTGTGTGTATACTCAACTATTTGTGCCTGCAGGATCAAGCATTGACTCTTGGATCACTCTTTTCGAGCCATCGGTTGTTTACAGCAATGACTCCGGTCCCATTTCCCTATCATACCTAATTATAAAATTATGAATAGAATTGGCTTCCACAACCTGCTCCTTGAGTGCATTCCATTTTTCCACTACTCTCACGCTAAACGAAAACTTCCTAACATCTCTGTGACTTATCTGAGTTTCAAACTTCCACCCATGTCCCATCGTTCTGGCACTATTCCGTGTGAGCATTTGGTCTATTTCTACTCTGTCAACCCTCCTAAGTATTTTATACGTTCCTATCATATCCCCCCCCCCCCCTCCGCCTCTCCCTTCTTGTTTCTAGTGTCTTAAGGCTCAGCTCCTTCAGGCGCCCTTCATACCCCATCCCCCGTAACGCTGGGACGAGTCTTGTTGCAACCTTCCGCACTTTTTCCAGTTTCCTAATGAGTTTCTTCAGGTGGGGACTCCATGGTGGGGCGGCATACTCCAAGACTGACCTCACGTAGCCAGTGTAAAGCGACCTATATGCTTGCTCACTTAGGTCTCTGAATGATGTTCTAAATTTTGTCAGTGAAGAGCATGCTGCTGTCGATATTCTATTTATATGTGCCTCAGGAGTTAGATTAGGTGTTACGTCCACTCCCAGGTCTCTTTCTTGAGTCGTCAGAGGTAGGCAGTTCCCCTTCATTGTGTACTGTCCCTTTGGTCTCCTGTCACCTAATCCCATTTCCATATCTTTACATTTGCTCGTGTTGAACCCCAGTAGCCATTTCTCTGACCATCTCTGCAACCTGTTCAAGTCCTCTTGGAGGATCCTACAATCCTCATCAGTCACAACTCGTCTCATCAAGTTTGCATCATCCTCGAACATCGACATGTAGGATTCTACTCCTGTAAACATGTCATTAACGTATATTCGATATGGAATTGTTCCCAGCACCGATCCTCGAGGTATTCCACTCGCTATTGGTCGTCAGTCCGAGTTCTCGCCCCTTACCGTAACTCTCTGGCTCCTTCCTGTTAGATAGTGCCTTACCCATGCTAGGGGCCTTCTGCTTACTCTCTACTGCCTCTCAAGTTTAAATAGCAGTCTCATGTGCGGTACTGTATCAAAGGCCTTTTGGCAGTCCAGAAATATGCAATCTGCCCAATCTTCTCTGTCCTGCCTTATCCTCGTTGTTTTATCATTGAATTATAAAAGGTGTGTTAGGCAAGATTTCCCTTTCCAGAACCCTAATGCTTACAAATCTAATGTTCTCTAGGTTTGCAACAAGTCTTAGCCTAATTATTCTTTCAAGAATTTTACAGGGGATGCTTGTTAGTGATACAGGTCTACAGTTAAGTGCCTCCTCAAAATCCCCTTTCTTGAAAATCGGTACAACATTTGCCCTATTCCAGCAATTGGGCAATTCCCCCGAAATAAGTGATTCAATGAATATCCTTGCCAAAGGCACGCTGAGGGCCTGTGCTGCCTCTTTCAGTATCCACGGTGATACGTTGTCTGATCCAACCACTTTAGTTGCATCCAGTGTTGTCAACTGTTTCATTACCTCCTCTGCTGTCACCTCTATATCTGATAGTCTTTCATCTGGGGTAATCTCTTCTAACAATGGGGGCTGCTCAGGCTCGGTTGTGAACACTCCATGGAAACTGGCATTCAGTGCCTCGTAGATTTCCTTGTCACTTTCTGTATATGCCCCCTCTGTTTTCCTTAGTCTTGTCACTGGGTCGTTCACCGACATTTTTCTTCTTATATGGCTGTATAGTAATTTAGGTTGCTTTTTCGCTTTGATTGCATTATCGTTCTCATAGTTTCTTTCCGATGCTCTTCTTATGTTAATGTAATCGTTCCTAGCTCTGTTGCATCTGATCCTGTGGTCCTCTATCCTTTGTCTTATGTACTTACCTCACTCCCGCCTGCTGCTCATTTTTGCTTCCTGACACTGTCTATTAAACAATGAGTTATTATATTCCCTCTTATTTTTTTCCTTTATTGTTGGTACAAATCTCTCTTCGGCCTCCTGGCATTTCCGTATGACCAGGTCCATGATATCTTGGACTGTTTTTCCTCCAATTTCTTCATCCCACTGCACTTTTCCCAGATAATCCCTTATCCCCCTGTTGTCCACTTTCCTGTAGTCAACTCTCCTCTCCCAGACCTCTGGTCCTTTGGTCACAAGTTTGAATTCCATCATGTAGTCAAAGACTAGGACTCAATGGTCACTGGCCCCTAAAGGTATTTCATGTTCCAAATTCTCGATGTCTTCTATGTTCTTGGAGAAAATCAGGTCTAATAGGCTCGGAGCATCTTCTCCTCTATCCCCTTGTGTCTTCCTTCTCATGTTGTCTTGGGAAATTCCTGTCTATAACATCTATTAACTTGGCTCCCCACGTTTCGTCCCCTCCATGGGGATTCCTTAATTCCCATTTTATCTCACAATGATTTAGGTCCCCCATGACCAGCAGTTTCGCTCTCATTCTGTGTGCTAATGTTGCTGCCTTCTGTAGTTCATCTATGCATGCCTTGTTGTTGTCATCATACTCCTGCCTGGCTCTTCTAGTGTTTGGTGGGGGATTGTAGATTACCAAGATCACAATTTTTTCCCATCTGCTGTCAAAGTTCCACGTATTGAGCTTGTGCTCTCATTGGAACCCCCTAGTTCTCTTGTCTTCAAACTTCCATTCCTGCTGTATTAGGAGTGCCGCTCCCCCTAGCTGTCTCAGTGTCCTTTCTTTTCTCATCACCTGGTACTCCACTGGAAAGATTGCATCAAAGGTCATACCATTTATTTTAGTTTCAACTATTGCAATTATGTCTGGATCTTCCTCACTTACTCTTTCTTTTATCTCTTCTGTTTTATTAGATGTCCCATCAACATTGGTGTACCAAACCTTGAGACTCATCTTGGAAACTATGGTACCAGAGTTAACGCTTGCTCTGGGCTCTCAGGGGAATCTGGGGGGTGAATGGGGGCTGGGGGGATCCAGGGGGTGTCTGGAGAGTAAATGGGGTCTGGAAGGGTGCTTGGGGGGGCGAATGGGGTCTGGGAATCTAGGAAGGTAGATAAGAAGGGCTGGGGTAGAAAGGCCTGGGTAGGTATGTCGGGAGTAGGAAGGGTTTACTGGGTCTGAAAATGAAGGAGGGTCTGAGAGACATAGAGGGTTGAGAGGTAGCATGAGGCTGAGAGACAGATAGAGGTTGAGAGTCTGTATTAGTCAGGGGGAACTCAGGGGTTGGTGTGGGCATTGGGTCTGAGTGGGGGGGAAGGGGGAAGAAAGAGATGGAGGAAGAGGTAGGGGGGTCCCCCATGGGGGGTCCATGGGGGACCCCCCTACCTCTTACCTCTTACCCTCCCCCCTACCTCCATGTGAACCCCCTCGCAAGGGGAGGGGTTCACATGGAAGAAGGGAAGCAGAGGAGGGGTGAGGGCTGGGTGGGTTTTGCGGGTTGAGGGGATGAGGGAGTCTTTGGAATAGGGGTTGCAGCAGATGTATTTGAATGCAATGGAGTCAGAGATGGCAGGGCTGTTGTTGGAGTGATAAGCAGGGGTGGGGGATGGGAGGGCTGGTTTGGGGAGGGTGTAACCTGGGAAGCACCTGTTGTGGGCTGGTTAGCAAGGGTGGGGTGAGTAACTGCTCGAATCGGAAGAGGTGTGTTGTGCAGGTCGGCTCGCCCTGTGGGCTATCTGTTCATCTTTTGTCATGTATCTGTCAATATACACGTTGTAATAGTTTTCGCTACCTCTGAGTAAGTGTTTATGTTGCAGTATGTAATCCACTGTCTCTTCGTTACTTAACTGTACCAGGACAGGTCGTTTCTTGTTACAGTTGTAAGGCCCAATGCGTCGGTGTATTTTTTTTTTTTTTTTTTTTTTTTGAGATATATACAAGAGTTGTTACATTCTTGTACAGCCACTAGTATGCGTAGCGTTTCGGGCAAGTCCTTAATCCTATGGTCCCTGGAATACGATTCCCTGCCGCGAAGAATCGTTTTTTCATCCAAGTACACATTTTACTGTTGCGTTAAACAGAGGCTACAGTTAAGGATTTGCGCCCAGTAAATCCTCCCCGGCCAGGATACGAACCCATGACATAGCGCTCGCGGAACGCCAGGCGAGTGTCTTACCACTACACCACGGAGACTATCAAATTCTACCTCATTCCCTGCCAACTCGGCTCCAATATCCCTCAAGATCCCCTGTAACTCAAAATCTTCAATTTTCATCCTTTCCTGTCTCAATGATGCCTTGGCTTCAAGTAATGCATGGATTATGATTGACCTCCTTCTCAGTAAAGGGTCATTCTGATTGCCCCCGCCTGGCTAACCCCCACCCCTCCCACACTCACTACTCAAGTTCAGTTACAAGCCTAGTTATTTTACTTTCCCATGCTACCCTGCTCTTTCTGATTTCTTCCTGTATATAGTCCATCAGCTCTTGTTTTTGTCTCTGAACCTCGTCCTGTATTTTTTAAAGATCTCACTATTAATCCAATGGATTAGATCATCAATCCAAACATCCCTCTTCTCTACAAATTTTCCCTATCAGCTTTTCCACAAGCCTGTCCTTTTCTTTAATCATAATACTGCTGGACCTAGATGCCCTTCCTGATCTAGTCATTGCTGTAACAAACTTACTCACAGGCATCCCAAGTACCTTACCGATCTGCTGACACAATATAGGTGAGTGAGTCCCCAAGCGGTGTAGTAAGAGTTGCGGCCGGGATGAGGTCACGTTGGTCACAGACTGAGGCTGTGAGGTCACAGTCAGCTGAGGTCTGGTCCACACTGCCACACCTTAATGCCCTTTCAATTACACTATTTCTACTGTTTTTCTTCACTTCCTTGTGGTTTGAGTGAGATTCCAAGTTTTTCATTCACTCGTATACACTTTTTCAGTTCAAAGTAACCTGATTATCCCTCCAACTTCACTAAAGACCCAGGAGCTCCCGACCCACATCCATCCAACACGGCAGACAACATACAACTGTGTGTGTGTGTGTGTGTGTGTGTGTGTGTGTGTGTGTGTGTGTGTGTGTGTGTGTGTGTGTGTGTGTGTGTGTGTGTGTGTGTGTGTGTGTGTGTGTGTGTGTTCTCACTTAGTTGTACCCACCTAGGTATGCTTGCGGGGATTGAGCTTTGGCTCTTTGGTCCCGCCTCTCAACCATCAATCAACTGGTGTACAGATTCTTGAGCCTACTGGGCTCTATCATATGTACGTTTGAAACTGTGTATGGAGTCAGCCTCCACCACATCACTGTCTAATGCATTCCATCTGTTAACTACTCTGACACTGAAAAAGTCATTTCTAATGTCCCTGTGGCTCATTTGGGTACTCGATTTCCACCTGTGTCCCCTTGTTCGCATACTACCCATGTTAAACAGCTTATCTTTATCTACCCTGTCAATTCCTCTGAGAATTTTGTAGGTAGTGATCATGTCTCCACTTACTCTTCTGTCTTCCAGTGTCGTGAGGTGTATTTCCTGCAGCCTTTTCCTCGTAACTCACAGAATTAGATTGAGACAGAATAGGAGATGAAGAACTTAATGAAACGGACAGAGAGAAAGATCTAGGAGTTGATATCACACCAAACCTGTCTCCTGAAGCCCACATAAAAAGAATTTCGTCTGCGGCATATGCGAGGCTGGCTAACATCAGAACAGCCTTCAGGAATCTGTGTAAGGAATCATTCAGAATCATGTATACCACATATGTAAGACCAATCTTGGAGTATGCGGCCCCAGCATGGAGCCTGTACCTTGTCAAGCACAAGACGAAGCTGGAAAAAGTTCAGAGGTATGCCACTAGACTAGTCCCAGAACTAAGAGGCATGAGTTACGAGGAAAGGCTGCGGGAAATGAACCTTACAACACTGGAAGGCAGAAGACTGCGTGGAGACATGATCACAACCTACAAAATCGTCAGGTAATTGATAGGGTAGACAAAGATAAACTATTCAACATTGGTGGTATGCGAAGAAGGGGACACTGGTGGAAACTGAGTACCCAAATGAGCCACACGGACGTTAGAAAGACCTTTTTCACAATCAGAGTAGTTAACAGGTAGAATGCGTTCGGCAGTGATGTGGTGGAGACTGATTCCATACACAGTTTTAAATGTAGATATGATAGAGCCCGATAGGCTCAGGAATCTGTACATCAGTTGATTGACAGTTGAGAGGCAGGACCAAAGAGCCAAAGCTCAACCCCCGCAATCACAAATAGGGGAGAACAAATAGGTGAGTACACACACACACACACACACAAGAGGTATTAGAAAGATCTTTGTAGTGTCAGAGTAGTTGACAAATGGAATACATTAGGTAGTGATGTGGTGAAGGCTGACTTCATACACAGTTTCAAGTGTAGATATGATGTAGAAAACGTGTACATCGGTTGATTGATAGTTGAGAGGCGGGACCATAGAGCCGGAGCTCAATCCCCGCCAAGCACAACTTGGTGAGTACATCCCCAGGAAGCAGCCCGTAGCAGATGTCTAACTTCCAAGTACCTATTTACTGCTAGGTGAACAGATAAATCAGGGAAAATAAACTCTGCTGATTTGTTTGTGCCTCGGCCGTGAAACTACCCCAGACCGTTAGGACTACGACCTCTGAGTGCTGTCATGTATATATCTGCAAATATTCCTTTCCCCTGAAATTCAACAACGAAGTTTTCAAAAATACTTTCCCCTGAATTTTCAATTAATCTTACTAATACGGCATCAATGTCCGACATGCAATATTTGCCCCAAAAAATCCTCAATACATAGGTTCAGATACAACCAGAAACACGAACAATTACCGATAGCAGAACCCCCTTCACCCGTGACCCTTGACCCGTGACCCTTGACCCGTGACTCTTGACCCAACCACGAGCTCCTCCAACTCAGGGCAGCTAAACCGACCAGGGGTTCCAGCTCTAAAATTAGGTCATGAACCTATCACGTGCGGATAATGGAGAGAACATTGTTAATGTCATGAATATGAAAGTTAATACACCATAACTTTAATGGAGTCATTAGACCTATTTAGCAGCTATTTACAAGCGTAATTGCTCCATAAAGCAGGTTATTGGGGTGTAAAGGTCTGCAAGCCGGTCGGCCGAGTGGACAGCACGCTGGACTTGTGATCCTGTGGTCCTGGGTTCGATCCCAGGCGCCGACGAGAAACAATGGGCAGAGTTTCTTTCACCCTATGCCCCTGTTACCTAGCAGTAAAATAGGTACCTGGGTGTTAGTCAGCTGTCACGGGCTGCTTCCTGGGGGTGGAGGCCTGGTCGAGGACCGGGCCGCGGGGACACTAAAAAAAGCCCCGAAATCATCTCAAGATAACCTCAAGATAACCTCAAGAAGCCTTCCTGCATTAATATATGTGTCCTCAATATGGGAGTATGGTTGATGGCTCCTGCTGTGACGCAGTGGCTACTGTGTGAAGAGGTACATGTTACAGCTACTGTGTGACGAGGTACATGATACCTCGCTGTACCATGTCCCGATCCGTTACCAATGTAACGGTTCTATTGTTACGTAAAGTATGGTGACAATAAAGACAAATACTTAGAGAATATATATATTTGGTCGAGTATACAGAAGTATGCAGGTGATACTTTGGCGAGTAATGGTGTGAGTTGAGCACACGGAGCGTCGGTACAGTATCTCGCAAGTGTCTGTTCTAGACCACACTTGAAAGTAGACTAGTTATTATTCACTACTCTGCTGCTAATATGCTCGTAATGTAACGTACGGTTATGTTACGTTGTTGGGTAGATTAGATACACAGTGTTTAGTTAGTTTCATATTTATTTAGTAGTCTTGGATACAGCAGTGTCGTAGACGTTGAGACGGAGCTTTGAGACGGACGTTGAGACAGCAGAGCAGAGAGCTGAGTGCGTTGTAGCTGGATGCAGTCCGAGTCTGCTGCCAGTTCTGTGTCGAAGCTGTAGCGTCTTGGAGACGATTAGAACTGCCTACGCCAAGTGCTACATTCTTGACTGGAAATTGTACTACTGTGTGACGAAGTACATGGTACAGCTACTGTGTGACGAGGTACATGGTGCAGCTACTGTGTAACGAGGTACATGGTGCAGCTACTGTGTGACGAGGTACATGGTGCAGCTACTGTGTGACGAGGTACAAGGTACAGCTACTGTGTGACGAGGTACATGGTACAGCTGCTGTGTGACAAGGTACATGGTGCAGCTACTGTGTGACGAGGTACACGGTACAGCTACTGTGTGACGAGTTACATGGTACAGCTACTGTGTGACGAGGTACATGGTGCAGCTACTGTGTAACGAGGTACATGGTGCAGCTACTGTGTGACGAGGTACATGGTGCAGCTACTGTGTGACGAGGTACAAGGTACAGCTACTGTGTGACGAGGTACATGGTACAGCTGCTGTGTGACAAGGTACATGGTGCAGCTACTGTGTGACGAGGTACATGGTGCAGCTACTGTGTGACGAGGTACACGGTACAGCTACTGTGTGACGAGGTACACGGTACAGCTACTGTGTGACGAGGTACACGGTACAGCTACTGTGTGACGAGGTACATGGTACAGCTGCTGTGTGACAAGGTACATGGTGCAGCTACTGTGTGACGAGGTACATGGTGCAGCTACTGTGTAACGAGGTACATGGTGCAGCTACTGTGTGACGAGGTACATGGTGCAGCTACTGTGTGACGAGGTACACGGTACAGCTACTGTGTGACGAGGTACATGGTACAGCTGCTGTGTGACATGGTACATGGTGCAGCTACTGTGTGACGAACTACATGGTGCAGCTACTGTGTGACGAGGTACATGGTGCAGCTACTGTGTGACGAGGTACACGGTACAGCTACTGTGTGACGAGGTACACGGTACAGCTACTGTGTGACGAGGTACATGGTACAGCTGCTGTGTGACAAGGTACATGGTGCAGCTACTGTGTGACGAGGTACATGGTGCAGCTACTGTGTAACGAGGTACATGGTGCAGCTACTGTGTGACGAGGTACATGGTGCAGCTACTGTGTGACGAGGTACACGGTACAGCTACTGTGTGACGAGGTACATGGTACAGCTGCTGTGTGACAAGGTACATGGTGCAGCTACTGTGTGACGAACTACATGGTGCAGCTACTGTGTGACGAGGTACATGGTGCAGCTACTGTGTGACGAGGTACATGGTGCAGCTACTGTGTGACGAGGTACACGGTACAGCTACTGTGTGACGAGGTACATGGTACAGCTGCTGTGTGACAAGGTACATGGTACAGCTGCTGTGTGACAAGGTACATGGTGCAGCTACTGTGTGACGAGGTACACGGTACAGCTACTGTGTGACGAGTTACATGGTGCAGCTACTGTGTGACGAGGTACATGGTACAGCTACTGTGTGACGAGGTACACGGTACAGCTACGGTGTGACGAGGTACATGGTGCAGCTACTGTGTGACGAGGTACATGGTACAGCTACTGTGTGACGAGGTACATGGTGCAGCTACTGTGTGACGAGGTACATGGTGCAGCTACTGTGTGACGAGGTACATGGTACAGCTACTGTGTGACAAGGTACATGGTGCAGCTACTGTGTGACGAGGTACATGGTACAGCTACTGTGTGACAAGGTACATGGTGCAGCTACTGTGTGACGGGGTACATGGTGCAGCTACTGTGTGACGAGGTACATGGTACAGCTGCTGTGTGACAAGGTACATGGTGCAGCTACTGTGTGACGAGGTACATGGTACAGCTGCTGTGTGACAAGGTACATGGTGCAGCTACTGTGTGACGAGGTACACGGTACAGCTACTGTGTGACGAGGTACATGGTGCAGCTACTGTGTGACGAGGTACATGGTACTGCTACTGTGTGACGAGGTACATGGTACAGCTACTGTGTGACGAGGTACATGGTACAGCTACTGTGTGACGAGGTACATGGTACAGCTACTGTGTGACGAGGTACATGGTACAGCTACTGTGTGACGAGGTACATGGTGCAGCTACTGTGTGACGAGGTACATGGTGCAGCTACGGTGTGACGAGGTACATGGTGCAGCTACTGTGTGACGAGGTACATGGTACAGCTACTGTGTGACGAGGTACATGGTGCAGCTACTGTGTGACGAGGTACATGGTGCAGCTACTGTGTGACGAGGTACATGGTACAGCTACTGTGTGACGAGGTACATGGTACAGCTACTGTGTGACGAGGTACATGGTACAGCTACTGTGTGACGAGGTACAGGGTGCAGCTACTGTGTGACGAGGTACATGGTACAGCTACTGTGTGACGAGGTACATGGTACAGCTACTGTGTGACGAGGTACATGGTACAGCTACTGTGTGACGAGGTACAGGGTGCAGCTACTGTGTGACGAGGTACATGGTGCAGCTACTGTGTGACGAGGTACACGGTACAGCTACTGTGTGGCGAGGTACATGGTGCAGCTACTGTGTGACGAGGTACATGGTACTGCTACTGTGTGACGAGGTACATGGTACAGCTACTGTGTGACGAGGTACATGGTACAGCTACTGTGTGACGAGGTACATGGTACAGCTACTGTGTGACGAGGTACATGGTACAGCTACTGTGTGACGAGGTACATGGTGCAGCTACTGTGTGACGAGGTACATGGTGCAGCTACTGTGTGACGAGGTACATGGTGCAGCTACTGTGTGACGAGGTACATGGTACAGCTACTGTGTGACGAGGTACAGGGTGCAGCTACTGTGTGACGAGGTACATGGTACAGCTACTGTGTGACGAGGTACATGGTACAGCTACTGTGTGACGAGGTACATGGTACAGCTACTGTGTGACGAGGTACATGGTACAGCTACTGTGTGACGAGGTACAGGGTGCAGCTACTGTGTGACGAGGTACATGGTACAGCTACTGTGTGACGAGGTACATGGTACAGCTACTGTGTGACGAGGTACATGGTACAGCTACTGTGTGACGAGGTACAGGGTGCAGCTACTGTGTGACGAGGTACATGGTGCAGCTACTGTGTGACGAGGTACATGGTGCAGCTACTGTGTGACGAGGTACATGGTACAGTGTTATGATCCCAGGCAGCCGAAAAACGAGTCTCCCCTTTGAGAATTATTCTATCAGGCCTGACCTGACTAGAAGGTCTAGGAAATATAGAGGTGAAGATACAGATGTAAAATAATTGGTTGGATTTGATAGACAATTTAAGATAATGGACAGTGAATAAGAAAATAAGTAAATGACTTGACACAAGATGTGGAGAGTTTGGTGGAGGTGTGAGGCTCGCTTGAGAGGAGCTTAAGTCACTTGAGTACCAGACATCGTAAGGGAAAGCTGCGCTCCGTTTGAGCTCCTTTCAGAGAGGAACCCCAAGGTGATATACCTTCAAGAGATAGGAAGTGTGCAGACGTTCCAGCTGTGGAATCGAAATGGGAAGGTATGGTCTTAAGTCCTGGACGGCAAGGAGAGTCTGTTAAGCCGCTCAGAGACGTTATCGTTGGCTGTGGGAGCGCCCTGGTCAGACTCCGTCAGAGGGAGAGCGCCCTGCAGGGGACCTTTTTGTGGTAAGCACAATTTTAACCAGTTTACAGTGATTGCCTTTAGTTGATCGTGTGCCCAGCGATCGTAGCGAATGTTTATTAGTACATTAGGCATGTTTTGATAAGGCAGAAAACCTAAATAAGAGGACGGAGATGGGAGAGACAGCAGGAGGGACGAGCGGCATGTACTCTCCCGTCGACCGCCTGGAGCCAACTGACTGACCCTGGCGCACCACTGTTGCTCAAGGTGCAGCAGCCTGGAGGAGCTGCGAAGTATCCTGGTAGATAAACCCGGAAGAACCTGAAGATATCAGGGTAGTAAGCTTCCAGATGTGGAAGGGAAGTTCTGGTTGATTACTTGTAGGGAGTTGGTAGAGTGTTTGGTTGTCATCAGCGTGCAAGATGCAGTGAAAGGTGAGTGATTGTTTGCCATTTTTGTGCCAAGGAGTACTTATACTGAAGTATAGAGTTATAGTCGTAGGCTGGATTACCTGCAGAGACATACATATGTGTTCTAGGACTGATAGGGTGATCGATTGATCATTGTTGTATATCAAGGAACATTTATACTAATATTTATGTTATTGCATTCATACGCTGGTTTTCCTTGCACATGTTTATAGATATATATTCTCTTGCTGATAGTGCAACATTGTGTTATAAGACTTGACCTATTTGAGGAGGTTGGTAGTATTAGGTCAGGAGATAGGATACCACTTGATAAGCTGAGTTCTGGTGGTGTTGGAGTGCAACCTGACTGAAATAGTAGAGAGTGTAGGATTCATTATTATTATTATTATTATTATTATTATTATTATTATTATTATTATTATTATATGTGTGTATGTATTGTGTATGTGCTTTGTCCAGTAAATGTATTCAAATTTGCTGGTGTTTGCCCTTGTCCTAGTGAGGCTTCCCAGGAAGTAGGAAAGAAGGAAAGAGAGAGAAAGAACCAAAAACCACAGCTGTGGACAGGGTAGAACCGAATAATTATAAGTCTAAGGGGTTTGAGGAGATCATATCACATAAGGAGAGAGTGGGGAGTCACAGCGGCTCGAGTGGGTGTGTGCATGTGACAACGAGGCTAAGTATTGGAGCCGCATCCCCTAAACATGTGACACTGAGCCCCTCTCCAAGAGCCAGAAGCACCCAGGGTGATCTCCTTGTAAAGTATAAGTACTTTACCGAGTTTTGGGTTGAGTTGTCCATAAAGAAGGATCAACGACAACACCAACCACAATAATAATTGGGGGCCCGTCCGGGGGAGTGAACTGACACACCCACACCTGTCCAAGAGTGGATTCATACACCCCTTGTTGAAATAGATAAACTGTGTGACCGCAGGTGTATATTCTCTCTCTTGGAAAGACTCACAGGACAAGATGGATAAGGTGCAAGCGTTTGTGGAGTCAGGCAAGCCTGAGGACTTGGAAGGTTGCACGAGGGATCAATTAAAATAAAATAGCGGAAAAATGTGGCATCAGGTTGAAAGTATCTAAAGTAGCTGGGATGAAGGATGAGATCCTGAGGCAGTTGAGAGCCAAGAGTGAAGCAACAGAACAAGGAGCCCAGAAAGGAGCTGAAAGTGGAAAGGAGGATGATGGGCAGGATGAAGTGTGTTGGATATTTCCAACATCGAATACAGCATTGTTGTATTCTCATTACTTATTACTAACCATACTAAATATTGTAGTAAGTAAAATTAACAACTCATAGAATTCTCCTGTACTAATAATTCATCTGTGCATTAGGCTAGAATTCTCACGTCACCTGACACCAGTATTGCGTCAGATTTCTTTACAGTAAAACACATTATATTCAATTTGTGTGAGAATTAAATACGATTCTCCATAATTAAAGCATTCTGTATGACAACTGATTGCAGACGAATTGTTCTCTAACTAAAAGCCGAATAGAGCGTTAGAATCATAGAGTCTACCTCGCGATAGAGTTAACGTCATCAATGAATGCCATGGGGAGACATTAATTCCTCTCCTTTATATATTTACTATTCTTAAATAGTTAAATAATAATATTTCGTTCCTCTAAATAATAAACCCATCCAGTCTTTAGAGTTTCAAGCGCGAATGCGAGAAATATTAATGTTCAAGACAATAATTTGTGTTATGAACGTCGACTCGGCGTGGGTTGGAGGGACGCCATCCCCTTCAGTCGGTCGGTACGCGGACACGTGCAGAGCCGGAAGGAGGCAGAACTGTGCTTACCGTACTCATAAACGACGCCATTGCCCAGCAAATCGGGCAGGTGTTATTCATCCTCAGATGAAAGCCGCCACTGTGAGGCGTGAACGACCTTGCAGATAATATCTTCAACTAGTGCTGGTGTTAAATGAGGGACCCCTAGACTTGGTTCCTGACGACACGTGATCAGCCAGCTTGAAACGCATCAATCCAGGATAGGTTCACCGGAGCCTGGGATGCGAAATTACGGCAATCTTAATACTTATACAGTGCCCACAGCTAAGTACCCTTTATTTGATGCATCATTTACAGGTTTAATAATAGCGGGGTGATTGTTCGTCACGCGGCGAGATAACACCTAATAACAGGTGATTAGAATTCCATCTGTAGATATTAATAATCTTGAATATGAATTGAGTAGTTAAATCAATTGCTATTGGTAGTTATTTATCTTGCAGCTTGAGAGACGAATTCCTCATGCTGTCTTCTCCATGTTAACCGTGCCATTCGTCAGTGTACCAGACTTGGAGATTAAGAGGACTTCCAGGGTTATCTAAAGGAACCTACTACAAGCTAAGGCTTATTTCTTTTTTATCCATATTCTAGCAATTTGATACATTCAGAATGTTTAATATTAATGTGTGATTTACTGTAACTCATTACTATGTTCATATTCATGTTCTTCTTTATATGAATAATATTATATTCAGCATTATTTATAGGATTAGATTATTATTAATTGAATTAGTGAACGAACCACACTGATTCCTGGACGTACTTACCTCCAGTAATAACCCCCCAATGTAGGTGTTTGAGGTTTGTTTCTTTAATAATACAGCCCATTAATTATTCTTATGATCATACTTTCTAGTCATATCCATAGTCACTGGTTTTCTCTAGAATTTTATCTAATGATCTGAAATTCTCAGTTTCCCTCTTTACTCTAAAAGTGGGTGGTCCTTCGTAATTTAATTTACTATTTTAATTATTAATTAATCAGAATCAAGCCCAAATATCCCACATTATGGTCCTTCGAACCGGATAGGCATTAAATTTATAATTAAAATATTAACCATTAATAACTAATCCTTGTGTGATAGAAGCTAGACTAACTATTTAATTAATTGTGTCAACTAACAGTGTAACACACCAGTTAGCCTAGATCACACTAACAGCTACCTTTACATAGCTTTAGTGGGTCATAACCAAGTACCCACAACATTTAGACCTACACTTCATACTGAAGTAGAATCCTTAGGTCACCAAGAGCAACAGCTCATAACCTTATATTAATCACTAACACCAATTAAGTGTTAACCATTTAGGCTATACCAATGTTTCAATGTATGGCTGTCAGCAGACTGTCCATTATAGCCTGAATCCATGTTAAAATTACTGATTCACTCAAGTCAGTGGATCATTAACATTTAGGGATCCAGTATACTAATATAAATTACTGATCTCATACTAGTTAATCATTACTAACCCTGATAATATTTTATTCCACCATTAGGAGTACATTCAGGAGTTAGGTAATATTTACGGCAGTAGAATACTTGCCAAACACAATTAATTCTTTGTGTTCATTTAATTTCTTATACACATAATTACACAAGTGTATATTATATAAAATACAAAAAAAACAAAAACACAGCACAATTATTTGCACATTACTGCACCATAATATAATCTTTGCCAACCTTCAGTAGGTAGCAATTTAGGCTGTGATTGTGTTGAATTTGGCACAAGCACAGACTAAATATAGTTGTAGTTTCTCAAGTAGAAATTCTCACGACTAGGCTTGGGCTAGTTAGTGACACATATATTATTCTTTTATGCTGACCCTATCAAGGGTGGGATTAACCATTTATTGTGTAATTATTTTATTACATATTTCTATGTATGTCTTTGAGTGTTACTGTAAGTCCACTACCCATCCGAGGCTGATTTAGAAGAGCTAAGCTGAGGAACACCTGTAGTGAGACCAAGGTACCACACAAATCTTAGTTGCTTATTATTAGGTAGGTAGCTAACCTCTAAATGAGGTAAATTACAACCAGCCTCAAGAAATATTAGGCTGTCAATACTTATACCTGCTCTACATCAAGGAGCAGACACCATAGCTATACCACTAGCTACATAAGCCCTATCAGGCTGTCAATACTTATACCTGCTCTGCATCAAGGAGCAGACACCATAGCTATACCACTAGCTACATAAGCCCTATCAGGCTCAATTTACCACAAGAATGAATCCTTTAGAAAGGAACGCAAGATTCTTGACAGCTCTTCAAGGTCCTTTATGAAAACTGCTTATGAAATGTCATTTCTGTGTCGAAACTGACCCAGGTGACGTCTATAGACTAGCAAGTTCCATAAGGATCGCCAGCCAAAAATATGACTATTTCAAGACTGTAATCGAGACCCACAGGAATTTACTCCAGGCCGGTCATACTGTCTCAGACCACTTAAGTCTAACAGAATCTGATCTCGATAACTATGAACATTCCGTTCAAACCAGTTTAGACCGATATAAGGAGGTGCTTGCGAGACAAGATATTCCCGAGTGGGTGGATCAGATCATTAATAGACCTGTGTCCAAGTTAACACTCAGCTCAGATGAAATACTTGAGCTACATCAAGACGAGGAGAATCCTCTAATCAATGCTGATCACTATACAGGATCAACAACTGAAGTTCAACCTTCATTTTCTAACCTCTCATCTAATACAGCTTCATGTGATGATTTGTTTACAGAGTCTGATCAAATTTCAGACCACTCTTCTCAATGTTCCCTGGATTCTATAAGTTCGATACATAATGCTACTGAATTAACTAGCATATCACCAGAACCCAGAGAAACAAATGAGGCTGCAGATGAAACAAGTGAAGCTGCAATAATCAGTGAATCTGAACCAGAAAATGATAAAGCTAATGCTGCAGCAGCAGCCGAAGCTGTAATCAAAGCTGAGGCTAAACAAGAAGCCTTAAGCAACACAAGTAATGGTCACAATTGCTCACAACAGCCTTCTAAAGTAAGTGCTAACAATGAGAAGACTATTATAAACCTTGTGCACCAATTATTAAATTTATCTTCACCAGAACAATCAGTTGACTCTTTACAAGCTTTTAGTTTTCAGCTTGAGTCACTGATAAATTCTTTCAGTAAAGAGGTGGATCACCCAACTACTGAGTGGATGACTAAAATTATCATCCAAAGAAAATTGTCTGGTGACACACTTAATAAATTATATGTATGCCAGAATGGTAATACCCTGTCAATGCAGGATATATTTACAGGTTTGCGTAATATGAGCAATCATACAGCAGACCAAGCAATTAATGCTAAATCTGAATGCACCAAAACTGTACCTACATCAGTTTCCTTGCCTGAAACTCCTAAAGTGACACTGTCATTAGGTAACCAAGGTGCTAAATAGTCAATGTAACAATAATCAGTCAAATACTGATTCATCAGTGAGGCCTAAGAGTCCCACAGGTGCTCCTAAGAGACCTAATAGTCCAAAGAGCACTGCTAATAATCCATGTAACCAAAATCAGTCAAACACTGATTCATCAGTGAGGCCTAAGAGTCCCACAGGTGCTCCTAAGAGACCTAATAGTCCAAAGAGCACTGCTAATAATTCCACCGGTGCTCCTAAGAGACCTAATAGTCCAAAGAGCACTCCCAAGAGCCTGTTAATGGTTCCCCAGAGTACACCAAGTACTCACAAGAGAATAAATAACAAGCAAATGCAAGCAGCAAAACCATCACCACCTGCAAATACTGTTTTACCTAAACCGGTAACCCCTAAACGATCTGTAGGATGGGGAATGTGCTTGTTTTGCAATCAAAA
Organism: Procambarus clarkii; assembly: GCF_040958095.1. Taxonomy (NCBI): domain Eukaryota; kingdom Metazoa; phylum Arthropoda; class Malacostraca; order Decapoda; family Cambaridae; genus Procambarus; species Procambarus clarkii. The sequence goes on from NC_091170.1 coordinate 12,045,625, forward strand.
ACATTCTCTGTACAAATGTACTAATTATCCTAATAGAGACACAAGAGTCAGACGACTCAAACAGTTACACAAATGTACTAGGTGTCTCAAACCACATAATGTTAACAGCTGTGACACCCCACTGAACACCTGCAATAGGTGTAGAAAGAGCAAGCATCATGCTGCACTGTGCAAATTAGTTAGGACTAATTATGTCAATCCTAGAATAGGACGTAGAGAATCTACACCAGTACAGTGCTGCAAGGTGCGAGATGTGTACAGCCTAACTTCACAAGCATCTCAAGTGGATGCTGCTTTGCCTACTGCCCAACTTCAAGTGAAGAACAGAGGAGCCAAGATCACCATACGTGGACTATTTGATCAAGGTTCCCAGAGAACTTTCATTACTCAAAGGGCAGCAGAGGCACTTAATTTACAACCAATAGGACAGGTAAAATTAAACTTGTCAGGGTTCATGATAAATCAAGGAACCCATGAATACACAGTAGTGCAACCGCTTGTACGACTAGGTAGTCAAGCCAAGGCTGTCCAAGCCATTGTTGTAGATCAAATACCTTTAGACTTAAATATTAAGGGTCTGGGGTACACCGCCGACTTCCTGCAGGAACGTGAAATTAATTTGGCTGACAACAAGTTAATGTCTGACCGCCTTAACAATATAGATGTACTGGTAGGAGCCGACTACTATTACCAGTTCATAACTGGACATGTTAAACGATGGAGAATGAATATGCTCCAATCTGCAGGAGGCTACTTACTTACTGGTAAAGTTCTGAATGTGAACAAGTCTAAACCTGCCAATAATAAATTAGTCAGCAGTAAATCAATTCTCCAGCAGCAAGCTAAAGGGAGAAACACAGCTGAGTAATAAACTCAGATTGAATGTAGTGCAATTGATGCTCGCCGAGATGTTTCATAGCTCTCAGTGAAAACCAATGGTCCGTACTCAAACAAGTACAAGTCACAGCGACCAAACTATTGAATTCACTGCAGACCTAGAATTATTCTCGACAAGTAGTAATTGACCACACTCAGTCTTCCTAGTTAAATTGTAATCTTAGGCTAGAGAATCTAGTACTCCCTAGGAATTAATAATGTTAGGCTAGAGAATCTAGCACTCAATGCCACTGGCATTTCCTGAATTTAATTACAAATTCACTAGGACCACTGGTCCACTATACTTGCGCTTAAAGGTTTGCCAAGAAAACCTTCTTAATACCATGTTTTCTGCACTAAGAGTTAGTGATAAATACTTGCATTAATTGTTTGAGTTGTTTTTCTTTCGTTTCTGCTTATTTAGTGTAGGAGCGCAGCACAAACAAACTTGCAAACTTACTAACATGTAAGTGAATTTCCAGAGAACTAATATGTTTAATGCATTATCGTTAAACATTAGCATTGTTAATTAACATGCTTCATGAGCTTAACATAGCTCACCTTAGAATTAACGTAATAATATGAGTGCTCGTTCACCATGCGCACGAGCTTAATATTGCTCGCCATGATAACTGAATGACAAAACTCCACCTCGTTAATTCGAGTTCACTGAACTTACCCTGTTAACTGTTAACGAGCTCCATGTAGCTCACCCTGTCAGCACTGCTGACGAGCTCAATGCAGCTCACCCTGTCAACACTGTTGACGAGTTCACTGAACTCACTCTGTTAACTGTTAACGAGCTCCATGTAGCTCACCCTGTCAGCACTGCTGACGAGCTCAATGCAGCTCACCCTGTCAACACTGCTAACGAGTTCAATGTAACTCACCCTGTTAACTGTTAACGAGCTCCATGTAGCTCACCCTGTTAGCACTAGCTAACGAGCTCAATGTAACTCACCCTGTCAACACTGTTGACGAGTTCACTGCAACTCACCCTGTTAGCACTAGCTAACGAGCTCAATGTAGCTCACCCTGTCAACACTGTTGACGAGTTCACTGCAACTCATCCTGTTAGCACTAGCTAACGAGCTCACTGTAGCTCACCCTGTCAACACTGTTGACGAGTTCACTGTAACTCACCCTGTTAGCACTAGCTAACGAGCTCACTGTAGCTCACCCTGTCAACACTGTTGACGAGTTCACTGTAACTCACCCTGTTAGCACTAGCTAACGAGCTCAATGTAGCTCACCATGTTCACGAGTTTAATATAACTCGACCTGTTAATGAGCTCAATACTGCTCACAATGTTAATTCGAGTACATTTTTGCTCACAATTAGCTTAGTCCCTTACTTAGGTAGGTTAGAAATTCAAACCATTTATTTAGGTAGGTTTAGAGACTTTAGTAGTGTCAACTGAGTACTAGCCTAATCTGTACTCACTATTAATTACAGTTGACTATACTTATAGAGACTGATTTAATAAACTCAAATTCATGTAAAGTTGATTTCGTATTAACCAGTTTACAGTGTCAAGCCTATGAGCTGCCATTTAATTAGCTCATAAGTCAGAATGACTAGGCTACTAATCTCACTGTCGACTCAGAATTTTCCTTGATTTTAATGAATAAACCTTTCAGTTCTCTACCTTTCTATTATTTTAGCTAGTTAGCAAATTAGTTGTACCATCAGTCAGCATGACTACTGCACGGCAGTGCACATTAAATTCAACTTCCTCATTTGAATTTGGGGTGATCGTGATGCTGCGTGATGTTATTGTCTAGTAACTCAATAGTTACAAGTCACAGTGACCTTACTGTAGTGTCATAGTCTCCTTGATCTTGAATGACTAATAACACTTTACTGTATAATCATACAATAGTGTTATCAGTTCTTAGGAACTTATTCTGAGTTTACCTACGATTCAGCAGCTACGTAATGCACCATTACATGTCACTGCGACCCTAGTTGTTGAGTTTATTGTGAGCTTTAGAGTGTTCCTGATTACCGATAACTTAATCATTTAATGTTTCATTATTTCATGCATGTTTCCACTAAGAGAAACTACAAGCCTATTACAACTCGGCAGAAGAGTAATTTCTTTCACATCCCACTGAGAAAACTGTGATGATGCTACGATGTGATATCACGTAACGAAACATTACACGTCACTATGACCCAGAATACCGCATCACTGTAGATTCTCTTAGTTTAAATTGTGAGAGTTGAATTCTATAAATATTGTGTAGGCTACAAACAACATGTTTCAGTTGACATGTAAATAGCAAGACTCAAATTCTTGTAAGTCCTTGATAAATCCAGGACGTTCGTTATGTGTGTACTAACATACTAACATACTAATATACTAATGTATTAATCTTAATATCACTTCGGGATAGGTCAGTACAACACAGTACACTGCGACCCTGGGAATCCCCCCCGGAGTTATGTTGGATATTTCCAACATCGAATACAGCATTGTTGTATTCTCATTACTTATTACTAACCATACTAAATTTTGTAGTAAGTAAAATTAACAACTCGTAGAATTCTCCTGTACTAATAATTCATCTGTGCATTAGGCTAGAATTCTCACGTCACCTGATGCCAGTATTGCGTCAGATTTCTTTACAGTAAAACACATTATATTCAATTTGTGTGAGAATTAAATACGATTCTCCATAATTAAAGCATTCTGTATGACAACTGATTGCAGACAAATTGTTCTCTAACTAAAAGCCGAATAGAGCGTTAGAATCATAGCGTCTACCTCGCGATAGAGTTAACGTCATCAATGAATGCCATGGGGAGACATTAATTCCTCTCCCTTATATATTTACTATTCTTAAATAGTTAAATAATAATATTTCGTTCCTCTAAATAATAAACCCGTCCAGTCTTTAGAGTTTCAAGCGCGAATGTGAGAAATATTAATGTTCAAGACAATAATTTGTGTTATGAACGTCGACTCGGCATGGGTTGGAGGGACGCCATCCCCTTCAGTCGGTCGGTACGCGGACACGTGCAGAGCCGGAAGGAGGCAGAACTGTGCTTACCGTACTCATAAACGACGCCATTGCCCAGCAAATCGGGCAGGTGTTATTCATCCTCAGATGAAAGCCGCCACCGTGAGGCGTGAACGACCTTGCAGATAATATCTTCAACTAGTGCGGGTGTTAAATGAGGGACCCCTAGACTTGGTTCCTGACGACACGTGATCAGCCAGCTTGAAACGCATCAATCCAGGATAGGTTCACCGGAGCCTGGGATGCGAAATTACGGCAATCTTAATACTTATACAGTGCCCACAGCTAAGTACCCTTTATTTGATGCATCATTTACAGGTTTAATAATAGCGGGGTGATTGTTCGTCACGCGGCGAGATAACACTTAATAACAGGTGATTAGAATTCCATCTGTAGATATTAATAATCTTGAATATGAATTGAGTAGTTAAATCAATTGCTACTGGTAGTTATTTATCTTGCAGCTCGAGAGACGAATTCCTCATGCTGTCTTCTCCATGTTAACCGTGCCATTCGTCAGTGTACCAGACTTGGAGATTAAGAGGACTTCCAGGGTTATCTAAAGGAACCTACTACAAGCTAAGGCTTATTTCTTTTTTATCCATATTCTAGCAATTTGATACATTCAGAATGTTTAATATTAATGTGTGATTTACTGTAACTCATTACTATGTTCATATTCATGTTCTTCTTTATATGAATAATATTATATTCAGCATTATTTATAGGATTAGATTATTATTAATTGAATTAGTGAACGAACCACACTGATTCCTGGACGTACTTACCTCCAGTAATAACCCCCCAATGTAGGTGTTTGAGGTTTGTTTCTTTAATAATACAGCCCATTAATTATTCTTATGATCATACTTTCTAGTCATATCCATAGTCACTGGTTTTCTCTAGAATTTTATCTAATGATCTGAAATTCTCAGTTTCCCTCTTTACTTTAAAAGCGGGTGGTCCTTCGTAATATAATTTACTATTTTAATTATTAATTAATCAGAATCAAGCCCAAATATCCCACAAAGTGAGATCCCAGGGATCGAGTACGAGCAGTAAGAGTAGCCGCAGTAGCGGAAACAGGAGTCTGGAAAGGTTCCAGTTAGAGCTCCAGATGCAACAACAGCATGAGGAAAGACAGTTCCAGCTGGAAAAGAGGAAATTAGAACTCCAGATGAAAAATGAAGCTGAGAGGGAAAAAGAGAAAACCAGACTGGAGGTAGAAAAAGAAAAAGCAAGACTAGAGGTGGAGAAAGAAAAAGCCCAGGTCGAAAAAGAAAAAGCTCAGGTCGAAAATGAAAAAGAGAGAACAAAACAAATGCAGATAGAAGCGAATAGAACCTTGGCTGAACAAAGGATTGAACATGGGTTGCCAGAGAGCACCACCCAGGTATCACACTCACCAGATGTTAGGGTTAGGGAGAAGGACATTCCCTTGTTTGTTCCCGAAGAGGCAGAGAGCTTTTTCGAGCACTTTGAAAAAGTTGCCAGCATCAAAGAGTGTCCACAAGAGGAATGGGCCCAGCTGGTCCAGTTAAGATTAACCGGCGCAGCCAGGGAGGCATACACCCAATTGTCACTGGAAGAGTGCCAGGATTATGCCACAGTAAAGAGTAGCATACTGCGCTCGTTTCAGCTAACCCCAGAAGCTTATAGGAAGCGCTTCAGAGAGATGGTGAAGGTTGATGCATGTACTTTGGCTGAGACAGCAAGGGATCTGGAAAGACGATTCCAGAAATGGTTTGAGGCTGCCGGAGTTAGATCTTACGCTGACCTGAAGCAATTGATGGTCGTGGAAAAGTTCTTAGAAATGATGCATCCCGAAACAAAGTTCAAGATCCAAGAAGCGGGGGTAAAGGAGGTGAAAGATGCCGCAAATAGGGCAGATATGATTACTGAAGCATACAAGAGCTTGAGGGAGAACAGAGTGAGAAGCGAGGCGAGACACAGCAATAGCAGACCCAGTGGAGTCTGGGGAGGAAGAAATTTTGGGGGGCAGACAAGCAGACCAGCTAGTTTTAAGCCCCAGGAAGGAAAGTTGCCGAGTCTGCCTGCTGGAGGTAAGCAGGAAAATAAAAATGTGCAGAGGAGAAAAGAGTCCAATGAAGCTCCACAGAGTACGAATAGTACGTCTGGCCAGAGGAACTCTAATACGAGTGGGCAGAGTCACAGCCACTCGGGGGCGTATAGGAGAGATTTCTCCCAAATGAGGTGCTACAAGTGCAACAGATCGGGTCACATGATGAGACTTTGTCGGCAGGGTAAGAGAGTCATGACCCTGACCACGTGTGATCCCGGAAAAAGTACGTTGATGTACAAGACAAACCACAGAAGGTAGATTTGATGAACGAGTGGTATAGGCCGTTCATCAGTAAAGATTGGGTGGGCATAACCTCCAACCCGAGGTGGAGGTTAGTATCCTCAGGGATACTGGAGCCAATCAGAGTTTGATTCTGAGAGGCCTAATCGGAAACGATCGACTGTTAGCTGGCAGTAGGAGGATAAAGGTACATAGGTTGTTGTCTAAGAGTGACATGCCCGTGTGTGCTGTCCAGTTGAAGTCGGATTATTTGTCGGCGAAGGTGATGTTGGGTGTGTGCCCCAACATACCTGTTCCAGGAGTCCAGGTGATCCTGGGGAATGACTTGTGTGGGTCCAAGGTGTTGCCAGAGCTGATAGTAAAAGCTGTGCCAGAGGAGTACCAGAGGGACCCGGTACGAGTGGAACACCGGACAAGGTAGATCTAGCCAGCATCATCGAAGATGAAACAGGACAATCAAGTCATTGTATACCCGGCCTGTGTAGTGACAGAGTCAGAAGTAGCCGCCGAGGTCGACACTGAAGATGATATGGCAGTGTTGACTCCACTAAGGGAGGAGGACAACGTGGACATGTCTGGGCTGTTCGGTGAAGATCCAGCTCAGAAGAATGAGGATTCGAGGAGACAGGAAGTGAAGATGACCCAACCTGAAAGGTTCAGCGTGAACCGAGCAGACCTGATTAGGGCTCAGAAAGAGGAGTTTACAGATGTAATCGGGGAGGTGAAAGGGGAAACTCATGTCCGGGGTCCCCCGTGTATTACTACTTAGACAATGATGTACTAATGAGGAAGTGGCGACTGGACAAAGCCGGCGCAGATAAGGTATGGTTGGAGAAGCACCAAGTGTTAGTGCCGAAGGAGTTTAGGGCGGCAGTGCTAGAACTAGCCCACTCCGCAGATATGGCAGGGCACTTAGGGGTGAAGAAGACCTTAAATAAGGTGCAGGAGCACTTCTACTGGCCGAACGTGTGGAAGGATGTATAGAAGTATTGTAGGACATGTTTGGCGTGCCAACGTGCAGGTAAGCCAGCTCCGGCTATACCGAAGGCACCTTTAAAGCCCATCCAGTGTTTGGTGAGCCTTTTGAGAGAGTCTTGATTGACTGTGTAGGTCCGTTGCCAAGGATCAGAAGAGGCCACGAGTATTTACTGACCATAATGTGCACAGTCACCAGTTTTCCCGAAGCGATCCCCCCGAGAAGAGTGAGGTCGAGAGCCGTTCTGGATAGACTACAGAACTACAGTGCGTGGGTAGGAATGCCTAAGGTTATCCAGACGGACCAGGGGAGTGTCTTTCCGTCGAAATTGTTTAGAGAAACTGTGAAAGGATGGAGAGTAGAGCAAGTGCGCTTGTCAGCGTATCACCCTCAGTCGTAGGGAGCATTGGAACGTTTTCATGGAACTCTAAAGAGCTTGTTGAGGATATACTGTGCTGAGGAAGGGAGTAGTTGGGACGAGGCATTACCATCCGGGTTGTTTGCCATCAGGGATGCGGTAGTAGAATCGCTTGGATTCACCCCATTTCAACTGGTGTACGGGCACTCTGTGAGGAGCCCAGTGGGAGCGCTGAAGGAGCAACTCATGTGGATAGGCCTAAGGTGGATGTGGGACGAAATGTGAAAACTTTTAGAGAGCGACTCTCTAGGGCCAGAGATTTGGCCAAGGAAAATTTGAGAACGTCCCAGGCAGAGATGGTGAGATATCACGACAGGAAGGCGAAGGGCAGGAAATTTCAAGAAGGAGATCAGGTGTTAGTCCTACTGCCGGTGAAAGGAAGTATATATGAGTCGAGATTTTGTGGACCATATACCATCCAGAAGGCGCTAGAGGATGTGAATTATGTAATTCACATGCCAGATCGTCTGAGGAAGTCACAAGTTTGCCACGTAACATGATAAAGAAGTACTATGACAGAGATAAGCCTCTAGGCGATGAAGAACAGATGGAAACCCCGTCACTGACGACTGTGCTTTGTGTGGGAGACGGCAAAGGAATAGAATAGGAGAACTGTGAATTAGAGAGGGCCGATGGTGCGAAGATATCGAATACGGAAAGCCTGGCCAAGATAGGTGAGCGTCTGGGTCATTTGGAGGATGACCAACGCCAGGAACTAGTGGAGATCCTCCAGAGGAATTAGTCGTTATTCACGGACGTGCCTAGAAGACACCGCGGAACGGTGAGGGAAGTAAATGTAGGGAGTGCTGAGCCCATCAAGCAGCACCCTTACAGAGTTAACCCGGAGAAAGCAGCGACGATGAGAGCAGAAGTAAAGTATCTGCTAGATAACGTCTTGGCAGAGGTTAGTGACAGTGACTGAAGTTCGCCGTGCCTCCTCGTGAAGAAGAGTGATGGCACATACCGGTTCTGCACCGATTACAGGAAAGTGAATGCAGTCACAGTCGCTGACTCGTTCCCGATACCACGCATAGATGATTGCATAGATCGGATTGGGAGTGCACGGTATGTCTCGAAAATAGACCTGCTGAAGGGATACTACCATATTCCCCTGTCTGCGGAGGCCAAGAGGATCTCAGCGTTCGTGACCCCTGACGGCTTGTACCAATATAAAGTGGTGCCGTTCAGAATGAAGAATAGTGGCAGTTGCTTTCAACGAGTAATGAATCAGGTATTACAAGGCGCGACCGGATGTGCAGTGTACATCGATGATATTGTAGTGTTCGCTGATTCCTGGAAGGATCATGTGGATCGACTTCTAAATTTGTTCGATCAATTGGAGAAGGCCAACATGACGATCAACTTAACAAAAAGCGAGTTCGGGAGAGCCCGCCTGGAGTACCTTGGATATATAGTAGGGCAAGGCGAGGTTGCTCTGGTAAGAACAAAGGTGGAGGCCATTGACAACTTCCCGGTGCCCAGGAGTAAGAAAGAATTGTTGAGATACCTCGGTATAATTGGATATTACCGGAAGCTCTGCGGAAATTTCTCCACCATAGCCGCTCCTATGATGAGTTTGCTATCAAAGAGCAAGAAGTTGGAGTGTAATGGAACAGCACAAGAAGCGTTTGAAAAGACCAAAAGACTGTTGACCGAGGCGCCTGTACTAGTGTCGCCAGATTTTGGACCACCGTTTACGTTATTTGGAGATGCGAGCGATATAAGGGCTGGAGCTGTACTGACGCAGCAGAATGATGGAATTTACCGCCCCGTGTCCTTCTTCTCGAAGAAGTTCGTTAAGCACCAGAGACCGTACAGTACGGTCGAGAAAGAAACTTTGGCCCTGGTGATGGCATTGAAACATTTTGAAGTGTATGTGAATGGGGGAGGACACACAGTGACGGTGTATACAGACCATAATCCAATAGTTTTCCTGAGAAAAATGCAGCATGCAAACCAGAGATTAACCAGATGGTTTTTATTGCTCCAAGAGTATGACCTGGTGATAACGCACATAAGAGGGCGAGACAGTGTAGTAGCTGATGCGTTATCTCGAGCCTAGCCACTAGAATAATTCTCAAAAACAAGGGGAAGGGAGTGTTATGATCCCAGGCAGCCGAAAAACGAGTCTCCCCCTTGAGAATTATTCTATCAGGCCTGACCTGACTAGAAGGTCTAGGAAATATAGAGATGAAGATACAGATGTAAAATAATTGGTTGGATTTGATAGACAATTTAAGATAATGGGCAGTGAATAAGAAAATAAGTAAATGACTTGACACAAGATGTGGAGAGTTTGGTGGAGGTGTGAAGCTCGCTTGAGAGGAGCTTAAGTCACTTGAGTACCAAACATCGTAAGGGAAAGCTGCACTCCGTGTGAGCTCCTTTCAGAGAGGAACCCCAAGGTGATATACCTTCAAGAGATAGGAAGTGTGCAGACGTTCCAGCTGTGGAATCGAGTTGGGAATGTGTGGTCTCAAGTCCTGGACGGCAAGGAGAGTTTAAGCCGCCCAGAGACATTATCGTTGGCTGTGGGAGCGCCCTGGTCAGACTCCGTCAGAGGGAGAGCGCCCTGCAGGGGACCTTTTTGTGGTAAGCACAATTTTAACCAGTTTACAGTGGTTAAACAACAGCCTTTAGTTGATCGTGTGCCCAGCGTTCGTAGCGAATGTTTATTAGTACATTAGGCATGTTTTGATAAGGCAGAAAGCCTAAATAAGAGGACGGAGATGGGAGAGAAAGCTGGAGGGACGAACGGCATGTCCTCTCCCATCGAGCGCCTGGAGCAACTGACTGACCGGCTCCCAGAGTGAGAAGCCGCCCGCCGGGCAAGGTGGAGCATGGACCAGCCCAAACGGGAGGGTCCACTCTCACAGTATGTAGAGAGCAAAGAGATGTTAGGTGCGAACATATTGTATGGTTATTTTCGTTTATGTGTTTAAAGGGAAACATTTTTATTAGTGTGTCAATGGGTTGCAGGTTTGCCTGGGGAAGAAGTTGCTGAGAACTTCGAAGCCAGCAGAGAGGGAGTAGTTGATGAGACTCAAAGGTTGTGGAAGGTACTGAGCTCTGTGGAAGAACAGTCCGTATAGTGAGGAGTTGGACCTCAACCTGTGAGAGAAGCAGTGGAGCAGAGTTTACATGCTTTTGTGATACCAGTGGTGAAGCACCATTGTTGATCAAGGAAGACTTCCTGTTGTAGCAGCCAGGAGCGCTGTGGAGGACCCTGGTAAAAGTGGTGAAGCACCACTGTTGCTCAAGGTGCAGCAGCCTGGAGGAGCTGCGGAGGATTCTGGTAGATAAACCCAGAAGAGCCTGAAGATAACAAGGTAGTGAGCTTCCAGATGCAGAAGGGAAGTTCTGGTTGATTACCTGTAGGGAATTGGTAGAGTGTTTGGTTGTCATTGGCGTGCAAGACACAGTGAAAGGTGAATGAGTGTTTGCCATTTTTGTGCCAAGGAGTACTTATACTGATGTGGGAACCGACCTGTAAGATTTATATTTATATATATGCTGCCAATCAAACTACAGTATTAAACTACATATATTAGTATACATTGAGGAGGTTCCTTATCTTATACAGCAGGCTTATTCCACCAGATATAACTAGGATGTAGACACCAAATTACCCTCGTTTGAGGCTGCTTCCATCACCCAGTAACTGATATACCAAGCTTGCTTCCTCTTCTTGTTCCTGTCAAAGGGCGCTAGCTGTAAAGCCAGAATCCTAATATATGACAGGTATATCAGAGAAAACACTGTATAATGATTCAGATAAGGACCAAGGCTTAATTACCTTTTTTGAGTCGATCATTTGTGTTATCACCGGTTCGCCCAATATCTACCTAACATTAATGGCCAAAAATGATTAGATAAACGGGTTTCGGAAAAACACTTCCCTTGTGGTTTTTGCTTAGTCATCAAACAAGTCACAGAGGTCCTGTCCAGCGAGCTTAACATCTGGTTCTTGGATGATGGTACCCTAGCTGGTTCCCAAGACTCCCTCCTGGAGGACATCAGAAAAATCCAGGAGTAAGGTGCAGTTTTAGGCCTCACCCTGAACCCTTCTAAATGTGAAATAATATGTTCCAACCAGGGCATCGTAGAGGGAATAGAGGGTCTTCTGCCAAATATCCATAAAACTAAACCTGAAGACAGCACACTCCTAGGAGCTCCCTTGGGTCTGAAAGCCATCGATGAGGTCCTTGATAAGAAAATCGCCGACCTTAAGAGGATGGATGGGAGGATTGAGGATATTGATGCTCATGATGCACTCTACCTCATCACCAGATGTCTGTCCCTCCCCAGGTTAACCTACTTTCTGAGGTGTTCACCATCTTACAGTAGCCAAAAACTAAGTGAGTATGACCGGTTACTGAAATCAATGCTAGAAAAAGCCCTTAACCTCTCTCTTGATGACCTACAGTGGAAACAAGCCTCTCTTCCCGTAAGACTTTCATTACTTAATTTTCATTACTAGATAACTGCTATGACTCTAACGCTCTATTCGGCTTTTAGTTGGAAGTCAATTTATCTGTAATTAATTATCACACAGAACGCCTTGGTTATAGAGAATCGAATTCAATTCTCAGATACATTGGATATAATGTGTTTATTGTCATGAAATCTGACGCAATACTGGCGTCGGGTGACGTGAGAATTCTAGCCTATTGCACAGATGAAATTATTAGTACATGAGAATTCTACGTGGTGTTAATTTTACTTACTACAATGATTAGTAGAATTAGTAATAATTAATGAGAATACAACAGTGTTGTATTCGGTGTTGGAAATTTCCAACATAACTCCGGGGGGAGGATTCTAGGGTCGTAGTGTACTGTGGAGTACTGACCTATCCCGAAGTTGGTATTAATATTAGTATGTTAATATGTTAGTATGTTAGTACACACATAACGAACGTCCCGTATTTATCAAGGACTTACAAGAACTTGAGTCTTGCTAATTACATGTCAAATGAAACATGTTATTTATAGCCTACACAATAATTAAAGAATTGCTCTTAGTTGAGAACTATAATAGGCTTGTAGTTTCCTTTAGTGAAAACATGTATTAAATATTGAAACATTAAATGATTAAGTTATCGGTAATCAGGAACCCTCTAAAGCTCACAATAAACTCAACAACTAGGGCCGCAGTGACATGTAATGGTGTATTACGTAGCTGCTGAATCGCAGGCAAACTCAGAAAAAGTTCCTAAGAACTGATAACACTATTGTATGATTATACAGTAAAGTATTATTAGTCATTTAAGATCAAGGAGACTATGACACTACAGTAAGGTCACTGTCTAGGGTCGCTGTGACTTGTAACTATTGAGTTACTAGACAATAACATCACGCAGCATCATGATCACCCCAAATTCAAATGAGGAAATTGAAATTAATGTGCACTGCCGTGCAGTAGTCATTCTGACTGATGGTACAACTAATTCGCTAACTAGCTAAAATAATAGAAAGGTAGAAAACTGAAAAGTTTATTCATTGAAATCAAGGAAAATTCTGTGTCGACAGTGAGATTAGTAGCCTAGTCATTCTGACTTATGAGCTAATTGAATGGTAGCTCATAGGCTTGACACTGTAAACTTGTTAATACGAAATCACCTTTATATGAATTTGAGTTTATTAAATCAGTCTCTATATGTATAGTCAACTGTAATTAATGGTGAGTATAGATTAGGCTAGTACTCAGTTGACACTAACTAAAGTCCCTAAACCTACCTAAATAAATGGTTTGAATTTCTAACCTACCTAAGTAAGGGACTAAGCTAATTGTGAGCAAAGTACTCGAATTAACATTGTGAGCAGTATTGAGCTCATTAACAGGTCGAGCTATATTGAGCTCTTGAACATGGTGAGCTATATTGAGCTCGTTAGCAGTGCTAACAGGGTGAGTTACATTGAACTCGTCAACAGTGTTGACAGGATGAGCTGCAGTGAGCTCGTTAGCAGTGCTAATAGGGTGAGTTACAGTGAACTCGTCAACAGTGTTGACAGGGTGAGCTGCAGTGAGCTCGTTAGCAGTGCTAACAGGGTGAGTTACAGGGAACTCGTCAACAGTGTTGACAGGGTGAGCTACAGTGAGCTCGTTAGCAGTGCTAACAGGGTGAGTTACAGTGAACTCGTCAACAGTGTTGACAGGGTGAGCTACAGTGAGCTCGTTAGCAGTGCTAACAGGGTGAGCTGCAGTGAGCTCGTTAACAGGGTGAGTTCAGTGAACTCGTCAACAGTGTTGACAGGGTGAGCTACAGTGAGCTCGTTAGCAGTGCTAACAGGGTGAGTTACAGTGAACTCGTCTACAGTGTTGACAGGGTGAGCTCGTTAGCAGTGCTAACAGGGTGAGCTGCAGTGAGCTCGTTAACAGGGTGAGTTCAGTGAACTCGTCAACAGTGTTGACAGGGTGAGCTACAGTGAGCTCGTTAGCAGTGCTAACAGGGTGAGCTGCAGTGAGCTCGTTAACAGTGTTAACAGGGTGAGTTCAGTGAACTCGAATTAACGAGGTGGAGTTTTGCATCATTCAATTATCATGACGAGCAGTGCTCGTGGCATGGGGAACATTAAAGCGTTCGATTGTCATGGCGAGCAATATTAAGCTCGTATACGCATGGGGAACAAGCACTCATATTATTACGTTAATTCTAAGGTGAGCTATATTAAGCTCATGAAGCATGTTAATTAACAATGCTGATGTTTAACGATAATGCATTAAACATATTAGTTCTCTGTAAATTCGCTTACGTATTAGTAAGTTTGCAAGTTTGTTCGTGCTGCGGTCCTACACTGAATAAGCAGAAACGAAAGAAAAAACAACTCAAACAATTGATGCAAGTATTTATCACTAACTCTTAGTGCAGAAAACATGGTATTAAGAAGGTTTTCTTGGCAAACCTTTAAGCGCAAGTATAGTGGACCAGTGGTCCTAGTGAATTTATTACTAAATTCAGGAAATGCCAGTGGCATTGAGTGTTAGATTCTCTAGCCTAACATTATTAATTACCTAGGGAGAACTAGATTCTCTAGCCCAACATTACAATTTACCTAGGAAGACTGAGTGTGGTCAATTACTACTTGTCGAGAATAATTCTAGGTCTGCAGTGAATTCAATAGTTTGGTCGCTGTGACTTGTACTTGTTTGAGTACGGACCATTGGTTTTCACTGAGAGCTATGAAACATCTCGGCGAGTATCAATTGCACTACATTCAATCTGAGTTTATTACTCAGCTGCGTTTCTCGTTTTAGCTTGCTGCTGGAGAATTGATTTACTGCTGACTAATTTATTATTGTTGGCAGGTCTTGGCTTGTTCACATTCAGAACTTTACCAGTAAGTAAGTAGCCACCTGCAGATTGGAGCATATTCATTCCCAATCGTTTAACATGTCCAGTTATGAACTGGTAATAGTAGTCGGCTCCTACTAGTACATCTACATTGTTAAGGCGGTCAGATGTTAACTTGTTGTCAGCCAAATTAATTTCACGTTCCTGCAGGAAGTGGGCTGTGTACCCCAGACCCTTAATATTTAAGTCTAAAGGTATTTGATCTACAACAATGGCTTGGACAGCCTTGGCATGACTACCTAGTCGTACAAGCGGTTGAACTACTGAGTATTCCTGGGTTCCTCGATTTATCATGAACCCTGACAAGTTTAATTTTACCTGTCCTATTGGTTGTAAATTAAGTGCCTCTGCTGTCCTTTGAGTAATGAAAGTTCTCTGGGAACCTTGATCAAATAGTCCACGTATGGTGATCTTGGCTCCTCTGTTCTTCACTTGAAGTTGGGCAGTAGGCAAAGCAGCATCCACTTGAGATGCTTGTGAAGTTACGCTGTACACATCTCGCACCTTGCAGCACTGTACTGGTGTAGATTCTCTACGTCCTATTCTAGGATTGACATAATTAGTCCTAACTGATTTGCACAGTGCAGCATGATGCTTGCCCCTTCTACACCTATTGCAGGTATTCAGTGGGGTTTCACAGCTGTTAACATCATGTGGTTTGAGACACCTAGTACATTTGTGTAACTGTTTGAGTCGTCTGACTCTTGTGTCTCTATTAGGATAATTAGTACATTTGTACAGAGAATGTTTTTGATTGCAAAACAAGCACATTCCCCATCCTACAGATCGTTTAGGGCTTACCGGTTTAGGTAAAACAGTATTTGCAGGTGGTGATGGTTTTGCTGCTTGCATTTGCTTGTTATTTATTCTCTTGTGAGTACTTGGTGTACTCTGGGGAACCATTAATAGGCTCTTGGGAGTGCTCTTTGGACTATTAGGTCTCTTAGGAGCACCTGTGGTGCTCTTAGGCCTCACTGATGAATCAGTGTTTGACTGATTTTGGTTACATTGATTATTAGCACCATTGTTACCTAGTGACAGTGTCACTTTAGGAGTTTCAGGTAAGGAAACTGATGTAGGTATAGTTTTGGTGCATTCAGATTTAGCATTAATTGCTTGGTCTGCTGTATGATTGCTCATATTGCACAAACCTGTAAATATATCCTGCATTGACAGGGTATTACCATTCTGGCATACATATAATTTATTAAGTGTGTCACCAGACAATTTTCTCTGGATGATAAGCTTAGTCATCCACTCAGTAGTTGGGTGATCCACCTCTTTACTGAAAGAATTTATCAGTGACTCAAGCTGAAAACTAAAGGCTTGTAAAGAGTCAACTGATTGCTCTGGTGAAGATAAATTTAATAATTGGTGCACAAGGTTTATAATAGTCTTCTCATTGTTAGCACTTACTTTAGAAGGCTGTTGTGAGCAATTGTGACCATTACTTGTGTTGCTTAAGGCTTCTTGCTTAGCCTCAGCTTTGATTACAGCTTCGACTGCTGCTGCAGCATTAGCTTTATCATTTTCTGGTTCAGATTCACTGATTATTGCAGCTTCACTTGTTTCATCTGCAGCTTCACTTGTTTCTCTGGGTTCTGGTGATAAGCTAGTTAATTCAGTAGCCTTATGTATTGAACTTATAGAATCCAGGGAACATTGAGAAGAGTGGTCTGAAATTTGATCAGACTCTGTAAACAAATCATCACATGAAGCTGTATTAGATGAGAGGTTAGAAAATGAAGGTTGTACTTCAGTTGTGGATCCTGTGTAGTGATCAGTATTGATTAGAGGATTCTCCTCGTCTTGAGGTAGTTCAGGTATTTCATCTGAACTGAGTGTTGACTCAGGTGTAGGTCTATTAATGATCGGTTCCATCCACTCGGGAATATCTTGTCTCGCAAGCCCCTCCTTATATCGGTCTAACCTGGTTTGAACGTAATGTTCATAGTTATCAAGATCAGATTCTGTTAGACGTAAGTGGTCTGAGACAGTATGACCGACTTGGAGTAAATTCCTGTGGGACTTGATTACAGTCTTTACATGATCATAATTTTGAATGGCGTTCTTTATGGAACTTGCTAGTCTGTAGACGTCACCTGGGTCAGTTTCTACACAGAGATGACATTTCATAAGCAGATCTCCTAGTCGAACTTGAAGAGTTCTCAAGAATCTTGCATTCCTTTCTAGAGGATTCATTCTTGCGGTAAATTGAGCCTGATAGGGCTTATGTAGCTAGTAGTATAGCTATGGTGCCTGCTCCTTGATGTAGAGCAGGTATAAGTATTGACAGCCTGGTATTTCTTGAGGCTGGTTGTAATTTACCTCATTTAGAGGTTAGCTACCTACCTAATAATAAGTAACTAAGATTTGAGTGGTACCTTGGTCTCACTACAGGTGTTCCTCAGCTTAGCTCTTCTAAATCAGCCTCGGATGGGTAGTGGACTTACAGTAACACTCAAAGACATACATAGAAATATGCAATAAAATATAATTACACAATAAATGGTTAATCCCACCCTTGATAGGGTCAGCACAAAATGAATAATATATGTGTCACTAACTAGCTCAAGCCTAGTCGTGAGAATTTCTACTTAAGAAACTACAACTATATTTAGTCTGTGCTTGTGCCAAATTCAACACAATCACAGCCTAAATTGCTACCTAATGAAGGTTGGCAAAGATTATATTATGGTGCAATAATGTGCAAATAATTGTGCTGTGTTTTTGGGTTTTTTGTATTTTATAGTTTATATACACTTGTACAATTATGTGTATAAGAAATTAAATGAACACAAAGGAATTATTTGTGTTTGGCAAGTATTCTACTGCCGTAAATATTACCTAACTCCTAAATGTACTCCTAATTGTGGAATAAAATGTTATCAGGGTTAGTAATGATTAACTAGTATGAGATCAGTAATTTATATTAGTATACTGGATCCCTAAATGTTAATGATCCACCGACTTGAGTGAATCAGTAATTATAACATGGATGCAGGCTATAATGGACAGTCTGCTGACAGCCATATATTGAAACATTGGTATAGCCTAAATGGTTAACACTTAATTGGTGTTAGTGATTAATATAAGGTTATGAGCTGTTGCTCTTGGTGACCTAAAGATTCTACTTCAGTATGAAGTGTAGGTCTAAATGTTGTGGGTAATTGGCTATGACCCACTAAAGTTACCTTATACATGAGGTGAAAGTGGCAATATGTTAGTGTGATCTAGGCTAACTGATGTGTTACACTGTTAGTTGACACAATTAATTAAATAGTTAGTCTAGCTTATGTCACACAAGGATTAGTTATTAATGATTAATATTTTAATTATCAATTTAATGCCTATCCGGTTCGATAAGGACCATAATGTGGGACATTTGGGGCTTGAATCTGATTATTTAAATATTAATGTAGTAAATTAAATTACGAAGGACCACCCGCTTTTATAGTAAAGAGGGAAACTGAGATTTTCTGATCATTAGATAATTCCTAGATGAACCAGTAACTATGGATAAAATACTAGAGAATATGATCATAGAAATAATTAATGAGCTGTATAATTAAATGAATCAAACCCTCAAACACCTACATTGGGGGGTTATTACTGGAAGTCAGTACGTCCAGGAACTAGTGTGGTTCGTTCACTAATCCAAATTATAATAATCTAATCCTATGAATTATAGTGAAACCAATGTCATTACCATGAATGGGAACATAGAATATGAGTATAATAATGATAATCACAATAAACACACGTTAATCCAAAGGAACTCTGCAGGTAAATAATTCTAGATAATTAATAAATGAATACAAAGGAATCTTAGCTTAATGACGATTCCTTTGTGGGTAAGTCACGACGCTTCCTCTAATTCCCTGGGCTCGGCTGACTGACGAGTGGGATGGATTAACATGGGAGAAGGCGGCAGGGAGAATTCTTCTCACGTGCTGCAAGACAAATATTTACAGTAGCAACTAATTAAACTACTGAATCTCTATGTTCAAGAAATTAACATTTACAGGCGATAATGGGTAATGACCTGTGCTTTGGTGTTGGTATACGTCGTCACGGTCAATCACCCAGCTACTATACTACACCTTACAAGATGCATCAAATAAGGATAAGATACTTAGCTGATATGGGCACTGTATAAGTTTTAAGATTGCCGAAATTCGCGTCCCAGGCTCTGGCTTCACCCTATCCTGGATAATGGCGCGCTTCACTGGCCGGTCACGTGTAGTCAAGAACCAGATTAAAAAGGTTCCTTATGTTACACCGACCCCCTCCCCGCTCAGCTCGTTGTCGCCGTCTGGGGGCTTAGTGGGCGGCTGCCGGAGTGTGATGCTCCTTGGGACAGTCCTCTGTCCTTTTCTAGCCTTATGCTCCTGCTGCCGTCCTCTCCAATTCTGCTGGGCATCTTTTCCTTTTCCTTCTGTTTCGTTTTTCTCCCCCCTCTTCTCCTATCTGCTTGCCGTTTCCTGCCGACCTTTTGCTCGTTCTGGTTCTTCCCTTGGACTTCTTCTACTTTGACGCCCGGGTGCTTGAGGAGGCATACTCTTGCACCCGTAGAACTGCGGTACCCGACGTCGAGAGCGAGGGGAACCTTTTATTGTCAATCCCCACTTCGTCACTGAACCCGATCTCGACGGACTGTCGGTTTCTTAAGGTGGCGTTTGTGGGGCGTATACTCACGACGCACCCCTAGGAGGCCCCGACAAGATCGGCGATAGCTTCTTGTTGGGTGTCCTGCCTCTAATTGTGGCTCCATGGTGGGTGTGGGGGCACATTCGTGAGTGAATTCGTGATTTCGTCAAGATGATAACCCCTGTTTCGGCTGTTTCTGGCTTACCTTTTCAGGCTCGTGGGGTGGGCGACCAAGCCCCCGAGTCGGTCCGTATTGGAAGACCGGGCTCTGTAGCCTCCGCTGCATTGGGCCCCGACCTTGCTCCTCCTTTGGCCTCTCTGACTCCTTCCCCTGGCTCCCCTCCCTCCTCTGTGGTTGGGTCGAGCCCCAAGCCCCCAGTGGTGACTACCTTGTCCCCTGGCGCGGCTCCTTCTCTAGTTGTTACTACTGCGCCTTTTAACCCCTCTCTCTCTGGGGGTTCTCACCGCCGTTCTCGTCACGGCCGCCCTCGCTCGATTCCTTCCAGTTCTGCTACCTATCAAGCCTTGTTTGGTCCCGCTTCGTGGGCCAAATATTTTGATCTCCTCCCTCTTGATTCTGCGCCTCCTGACGATTTCTCCCTTCATCGACATCTCATTGATTCCGTGGATGCCTCCATTACTTTTAACCCCACTCGTCTCGGTACGCGTGTCGTTGCTGCTCCTTCTCAGGATGCTGCTTCCCGCTTGGCTGCCTTATCCTGCCTTGGCGAGACCCCCGTTCGGGTCTCGAAGAACGTCCAGTTGAATGCCAGTGTTGGCACTATTTTGCTCCCGTCCCATGTTGCGACCGGTGTTCGGGACCTACGCGACTGCCACGACGATATTCGACATATCCTCGCTGCCCAGGGCCATTCTATTCTCCAGGTGGACACGTTTACTCGTCCCCCTCGTGGTAGTCGCCGTCAACCCCTCCGGGTTGTGAAGATTACCTTTGATGGTAGGACCCTTCCACTCTCTGTCATTCTTGCTGGTGCCAGGTGCTCTGTCCAGGAGTACATTCCTTCTCCTCGGCTCTGCAACAAGTGCTGGAGGTTTGGGCATGGTGCCCTCCGCTGCTCCGGGACTGTCTCTCTCTGTCCTTTGTGTGGTGGCGAAGGTCACTCTAAGTCGGAGTGCGCTTCTCCCCAGGCTCGTTGCCTCAACTGCGGTGAGGCCCATCCTACCTTCTCCCGTGCGTGTGTCCATTACAAGCTTGAGGCAGCCGTCCTCAACTTGAAGCACCGGGAGCGTTTATCTTTTCCTGAGGCGAGGCGCCAGGTTCGCCGGCTCCCGCCTTATGCTAATATCTCTTATGCTCGCGTGTTGCGCTCTTCCTCTCCTCGTCCTTCCCGCCTTCCTCAGACTCACAACCGTTTCCAGGCCTTGGACCCTGATGCGCCCACTGCCCCCTCCTCTGTCCCTTTGGGTTCTCTCCCGAAGGATCCTCCTCCTGGTCCTCTGTCTGGGGTTCCCCTTCCTTCTACCCGGTCTGTCGTGTCTTCTGTGTCTCCTTCCTCGTCCCCCTCCGATCCTCCTTCCCATCCTCTTCCTCCATCTATCGGCTCTCCCCGCCGCCTGTCGGTGCGGGCGGATGTCCATCGCTCTCCTAACGGCCGTCGTGTGTGCTCTCGTTCGGCTTCTCCTGTTGAGACACTGGAATCCGTTGCCCGGTACGTAGTTGCTGGGACACCGGTCTCTTTAAGTCAGAAGCGTAAGCCTGGCTCCTCTCCTTCCTCTTCCCCGGCGGGTAAGAAGGCTTCGCTTTCTTCCTCAGCTCCTCCTTCTGGCTCTGTTGCTCCTTCCACTCCCGTTTCAGTGCTTGCGCCCCCTGTTCCTGCTATGGAGGTTTCTTTGGCCCCTGCTTCCCTTTCGGTTGCTGCTCTTGCTGGGGTGCGCTCCTCTCTTTCTACTCCCCCTCTTCCTGCTGCTGTCCTTGACTGCTCCTCTCCGTTGTCTCCTCCTCCTCCTCCTCCTCCTCCGGACCCTGCCCGCCCACCTCTGATCTGTTCTCCCGTTTCCTTCCCTCCGTCTTTGCTCAGTTTACCCATGCCCCCTAACCCTGACTTTGCTGACCCTGATCCCGACCCTGATATTCTTTAACGTGCTCTGCTGGTCTTTTGCCTTTGTTTCTTCCTTGTTCTCTGTTTTTGTCCTTTCTCTTCTCGTCGTTGTCCATTCTTCAATGGAACGTTCGAGGTTACTACGCCAATTTCCTCGAACTCCAACTTCTGGTTTCGCGGTTTTCGCCCCTTTGTGTCTGTCTCCAGGAGCCGATGCTTGGTGCTCGTCCTGGTCGTTTTCGTGGCTATTCCTTTCTCTCCCCCCCCCCCAGCCATTGCTGGGGCTTCTAATTCTTCTGCTCTCTTGATTCGGGCTGATGTTCCCTTTGTTCCTTTACTTTTTCCTTCGCCTCTCCATTGTTCTGCTGCTCGTATCTTTGTGGGGAAATGGTACACAGTTTGTTCCATTTATCTCCCCCCGGGTGTCCCGCTCTCTCTTCCTGATTTGAAACACCTCCTAGACTCCTTGCCGGAGCCTGTGCTCCTGCTGGGTGACTTCAATTGTCGTCATTCTCTTTGGGGTGACGTTCTGACGAATACCCGGGGTCGCCTCCTTGAGCCGTTTCTCCTCTCTTCTTCCCTGTCTCTTCTGAATTCTGGTGAGCCCACTCATTTGGACTCTCGAACTCGCACCCTTTCTTGTCTTGATCTTTCTCTCTGCTCTTCTTCTCTTTACTTAGATTTCACATGGCAGGTTCTTGATGACCTCCATGGAAGTGATCATTTCCCCATCCTTGTTTCCTTTTTCTCTTTTCGCCCTTCCCTCTCTTTCCCTAGGTGGCAGTTTGCTAAGGCGGACTGGACCCTGTTTTCCCTCAGTGCTACTCTCTCTGACCTCTCCCTTCTGCCCCTCTCTCGCGCTCTCCTCCTTTTTCATGACACTGTCTTCGACGCTGCCCTCCGCTCTATTCCTCGCTCTTCCTCTCGGGGTCCACGGAAGTGCGTTCCCTGGTGGAATGCGGACTGTGCTCGGGCTGTCCGCTTTAAGCGTGCAGCCTGGAAGAAGCACCGCCGTAGGCAGACGACCGATTCTTTTCTTTTCTTTCGGAAAGCGAGTGCGGTGGCCCGTAGGGCCATCCGTACGGCTAAACGTGAATGTTGGGCATCTTATGTCTCGACAATTACGTCCGAAACCCCTCTGGCCCAGATCTGGAAGCGTATCCGCAAGATAGCGGGTAAGTTCGTTCCCGATGTTTCACCGGTCCTTCACCTCCATGATACTCTTGTGGCGGACCCGTTGCGGGTCGCTTCCGAACTGGGTTCCCACTTTTCTTCTGTTAGCTCTGGTCTTCATCTTCCCCAATCTTTCCTTCTTCGTAAACCTGTCCTTGAGTCTCGTCCTTTAGATTTCTGCACTCATCTTCAGCTTCCCTATAATGATCCCTTCTCTCTCTCTGAACTTCGTTCTGCCCTGGCCCTCTGCGGTTCTACGGCGGCGGGCTCCGATGGTATTCATTATGAGATGCTTCGCCATCTCCCTCCGAGCACGTCTCAGTATTTACTGAGTCTGTATAATCGGATCTGGGAGTCGTCGTCAGTCCCTGAGGACTGGCTCGATGCCGTTGTCCTCCCTGTTCGCAAACCAGGGTCTCTGGGTACTTCCCCTAAGGACTTTCGCCCTATTGCTCTCACAAGTTGTGTCTGCAAACTCTTTGAACGTATGGTTAACGTTCGTCTGATGTGGTTCCTGGAACACCATCACCTCCTCTCCCCTTCTCAATTTGGTTTCCGCAAGTGCCGCAGCACGACAGATGTCCTGGTGAACTTGGAGGTCTATATACGTATTGCTTTTGCTGCGAAGACCTCCGTTGTTGCCGTCCTTTTTGACCTAGAAAAGGCTTACGACACCACTTGGCGTTATCATATCCTATCTCAACTTCATTCTTTTGGCCTTCGTGGTCATCTCCCTCTCTTTCTCTGCAGCTTCCTCTCTCGTCGTTCCTTTCGGGTGCGCCTTGGTACCGCTCTCTCTCCCCCTTTTCAGCAATACGAAGGTGTGCCCCAGGGTAGTGTTCTGAGCACTACTCTTTTTCTGGTTGCCCTCAATGGTCTTCTTTCCTCTCTTCCTTCTGGTGTCTTCTCCGCTCTCTATGTCGATGATCTTACCCTTTGTTGTCAGGGTGATGATTCGCCTCTCCTTCAACGCCGGCTTCAACTTGCGATTGATGCCGTGTCGTCTTGGGCCACAGGTCATGGCTTCAAGTTCTCTACTTCTAAGACTTGTGCCATGACTTTTACGCGGAAACGGGTTGTTCTTCGTCCCTCTTTGTCGCTTTATGGTCATCCCCTTGAATACAAAGATTCCGCGAAGCTTTTGGGGTTATTCCTTGACACTCGTTTGTCTTGGTCTCCCCATATCTCTTACCTCCGTGTTGAGTGCTCTAAGTCCCTTACCCTCCTTCGGGTCTTGTCCCATACTTCTTGGGGGGCAGATAGGCGCACTCTCCTTGCTTTACATTCCTCTCTCGTCCTGTCTAAGCTCGATTATGGTTGCCCTGCTTACTCGTCTGCTTCTCCTTCTACTCTTCGCCGTCTTGATGCTTTGCACCATACTGGGTTGCGCCTCAGTTCTGGTGCCTTTCGTTCGACTCCCGTCCTTAGCTTGTATGTTGACACTGGCTTCCTGTCTCTCCAGGACCGCCGTGATCGCTACTGTCTTCGCTATCTTGCGCGGTCCTTGCAACATCCATCCTCTCGTCTCTGTCGTGCTTTAACTTTTACCCCTCCTGCGGTTCCTGTTCCTCTTCACCACCTCCCTCTTTCTGTCCGGTTATCTCGCCTGCAGGATTCTCTTTCCGTTCGTATTTCTGATGTTTCTCCTCGTGTTGTTCCTTCTTTGCCCCCGTGGAGGGTCCCTCTTCCGCGGTTTTGTACATCCTTGACTCGTATCACTAAAGCTTTTACCCCTCCTACAGTTCTAAAACGCCTTTTCCTCGAGCACTTTTCTTCTCACTCCCGCTCCGTTTCTGTCTTCACCGATGGGTCTAAGTCAGCGGACGGTGTTGGCTACTCTGTTGTTTTTCCTGATCGCACTTATATGTGTCGCTTGCCTCCGGAGACTAGCATCTTTACAGCGGAACTTTATGCTATTCTCTATGCTCTTCGTCTCCTGCTTTCTCGTTGTCAGTCTTCCTTTGTGGTTGTTGTTGACTCTCGTAGTGCCCTCATGGCTCTCGGGTGCTTTAATCCGGTTCATCCGGTAGTTGTCGAGATCCAGCATTGGCTGTTTCTCGTTCACAGTAAATTTAAGTCGGTTGAGTTTTGTTGGGTTCCCAGCCATATTGGCGTGTCTTTAAATGAGCGTGCGGATGCTGCCGCTAAGGAAGCTGTCCGCTCTTGTCCCATCTCTCGTAAAGGCATTCCGTATTCCGACTTTTACCCGGTTATCCATTCCTCAGTTCTTACCCGTTGGCAGGCTTCTTGGTTGTCTGTTACTGGTAACAAGCTACGTACTCTTAAATGTTGTGTTTCCTCGTGGCCGTCCTCCTTCCACCGTAACCGGCGGTGGGAAACAGCTCTAGCGAGGTTGCGTATTGGCCATACTCGCTTAACCCATGGTCACTTGATGGAGCGCCGCCCTGCTCCTTATTGTCCTAGTTGCATTGTCCCTCTTACGGTCGTGCATGTCCTTCTTGAATGTCCTGACTTCCAGGACGAGCGTGTGTCTTGCTTTCCGACCGCCCCTCGCGGTCACCTGTCCCTCGATAGAATTCTTGGTGACTCGGATACTTTTGATATCGTTCGCCTTATGCGTTTTTGTTCTCGTATTGGCATCCTTGGTGATATTTAGCGCCCTCTGATTATTTTGCGTATTTGATGGTGCTACATAGCCTTCCCGGTTTGGTGCCTTCTTTTGATAATTACTTACTTACTTATGTTACACCGACACCAGTTGAAGATATTATCTGCAAGGTTGTTCACGCCTCACAGTGGCGACTTTCATCTGAGGATGGATAACGTCTACCCTGATGACTGGGCAATGGCGTCTCCTCGTGAGCACGATGAGGACAGGTCTGCTCGAAAGCTTCCATCCACGTGTACTGGCGTGCCCTCCTCACCCACGCCGCGTCTCGCGTTCATTAGACAAATTATTGTCATGAATATTAGTATTTCTCGCATTTGTGCTTGAAATGTTGGAGACAGGACGGGTTTATTATTTAGAAGAGGGAAATATTATTATTTGCCAGTTTCGTGGTAGTAAACATATATGGGAGAGGAATTAATGTCTCTCCATGGCATTCACTTGTGACGTTAATTTTCATTACTAGATAACTGCTATGACTCTAACGCTCTATTCGGCTTTTAGTTGGAAGTCAATTTATCTGTAATTAATTATCACACAGAACGCCTTGGTTATAGAGAATCGAATTCAATTCTCAGATACATTGGATGTGTGTTTATTGTAATGAAATCTGACGCAATACTGGCGTCGGGTGACGTGAGAATTCTAGCCTATTGCACAGATGAAATTATTAGTACATGAGAATTCTACGTGGTGTTAATTTTACTTACTGCAATGATTAGTAGAATTAGTAATAATTAATGAGAATACAACAGTGTTGTATTCGGTGTTGGAAATTTCCAACACGGCAGGAAGTGTGGAGGAGGAGGAGGAGGGTGAGAAAGAGAAAGCAGACACTCTTAAGTTGTGAATGTAGCAGTTGGCAGAGAAGGTCTGTTTTATGTAACAATGTATACTAAGTTACATAACTAAGTTAATTAAAGTAAGATGTTTTTATGATGGTAAAAGTCCAAAGACTAATATATTTAAGAATAACTCCCAACAGAATAGCTGGTGAATTTATAATAGTATGTGGCAATGATATCCCGTTTTCTATTGATGGAAAATTCCACTACAAGCTACACTTTCTATGGGTTAACTTGTGTATACACAAGTTAACCGGGGAGCCGGTTGGCTGAGCGGGCAGCACACGGGGCTTGTGATCCTATGGTCCTGGGTTCGATCCCAGGCGCTGGCGAGAAACAATGGGCAAAGTTTCGTTCATCCTATGCCCCTGTTACCTAGCAGTAAAATAGGTACCTGGGTGTTAGTCAGCTGTCACGGGCTGCTTCCTGGGGGTGGAGGCCTGGTCGAGGACCGGGCCGCGAGGACACTAAAGCCCCGAAATCATCTCAAGATAACAAAGATACAATGGCAGCAATATTATCTGCAATTGCATGTAATATTATTAAATGGTGTCGGATTTTCTGACAACTGAAGTAAAGAGTTACAGTCGTAGGCTGGATTACCTGCAGAGACATACATATGTGTTCTAGGACTGATAGGGTGATAGATTGATCATTGTAGTATATCAAGGAACATTTATATTAATATTTATGTTATTGCATTCATATGCTGATTTTCCTTGCACATGTTTATAGATATATATATTCTCTTGCTGATATTGCAACATTGTGTTATAAGACTTGACCTACTTGAGGAGGTTGGTAGTATTAGGTCAGGAGATAGGATACCACTTGATAAGCTGAGTTCTGGTGGTGTTGGAGTGCAACCTGACTGAAATATTAGAGAGTGTAGGATTCATTATTATTATTATTATATGTGTGTATGTATTGTGTATGTGCTTTGTCCAGTAAATGTATTCATATTTGCTGGTGTTTGCCCTTGTCCTAGTGAGGCTTCCCAGGAAGTAGGAAAGAAGGAGAAAGAGAAAGAGCCAAGAACCACAACTGTGAACAGGAGTTGAACAGAATAATATTAACTTAAAGGGGATTGAGGAGATCATATCACATAAGGAGAGTGTGGGGAGTCAAAGCGGCTCGAGTGGGTGTGTACACGTGACAACGAGGCTAAGTATTGGAGCCGCATCCCCTAAACGTGTGACGTTGAGCTCCTCTCCAAGAGCCAGAAGCGCCCAGGGTGATCTCCTTGTAAAGTATAAGCACTCTACCGAGTTTTGGGTTGGCTTGTCCATAAAGAAGGATCAACGACAACACCAACCACAATCTACAGCTACTGTGTGACAAGGTACATGGTGCAGCTACTGTGTGACGAGGTACATGGTGCAGCTACTGTGTGACGAGGTACATGGTGCAGCTACTGTGTGACGAGGTACATGGTACAGCTACTGTGTGACGAGGTACAGGGTGCAACTCGGGGAAATAATATTTTAGATTTAGTGTTAACTAACAGGGAAACACAAATTAAGGACATCGAAATGGGGAGTGAGCAAGGGAACAGTGATCATAAAGAACTCAGATTTAGCATTGAATGGAATAGATCTGTAGGAGAAAATTATGTTAATGTGCCTGATTTTCGAAAAGCTGATTTCAATAACCTAAGAAATTTTTGGGGTCAAATAGATCGGAAAGTCTTGGGTATGGGTTGTAGGCCGGTATTGGAGCTAGACGTTAACCTAGCGATAGGTGACGTAAAAGGGGTTTTCGAAGTGGATTCAAAATATAACCTATTTAATATATACCAAAAAAACCAAAGGAATGAAGTATACAATATAAATTGAATAGATCGAATACTAATGATACAAAGTTGATAACAAAGGTTCTGAAGAACCTTATAAGTAAAAAGAGAGCGTGGTACAAAAGGATTAAGAATGGGGAAGTCAGTTTACAACAGGAATTCGTACAACTTGTTAGAAATACTAAAAAAGAGAGAAGGAAAGCAAAAAGAAACTATGAAGTTTGCATAGCAGGGCAAGCAAAAACAAATCCTAAAGGGTTTTTCCAGTTATACCGGACAAAGATTATGGAAAGGATAGGTCCATTAAAAACTGAGAAAGGTCAAATAACAGATAGTGATGAAGAGATGAGTAGTATTTTTAATAAATATTTTATATCTGTATTTACTAAAGAGGAACTTAACAATATGCCTTCAGGCGAACAATTCTATGTCAGTGCGGACGAGGAATGGTTGACTAGTTTAGCTGTTACCAGGGAGGATGTAATTAAACAAATAGTAAAACTCAAACCAAACAAATCCCCAGAGCCGGATGAAGTATTTGCCAGGGTGCTTAAAGAATGCAAAGAGGAGCTTTGCGACCCACTGTCTACCATATTTAATAAATCAATAGAGTCAGGCAGAGTACCAGAGTTATAGAAAGTCGTTAATGTGATACCAGTTTTTAAGAAAGGAGATAGATCAGTTGCGCCAAACATCGGTCAATTAGCCTAACTTCTATTGTGGGAAAGTTACTCGAATCGGTAATTGCAAATAAAATTCGTCTTCATCTTGAAAACAAAAATTAATAATTGAGTCGCAACATGGTTTTATAAATGGCCGTTCACGTTTAAAAAATTTGTTATCTTTTTATTCCAGCATAGTTGAGGCAGTTGAAAGAGGTAAGGATTGTGATGTTGTGTACCTTGACTTTAGCAAAGCTTTTGATACAGTGCCACATGAAAGACTGATTAAAAAAATAGAAGCTCATGGTATTGGAGGTGCTATATTAAGTTGGATTAGGGCATGGCTATTCCAAAGGAAACAGAGAGTTAGTATAAATGGGGTTAAGTCAGAGTGGGAAAATGTAAGTGGAGTGCCTCAGGACTCTGTCCTGGGACCTCTGTTGTTTATAATATATATCAATGATTTAGATTCAGGTTTGAGTAGCAACATTTGCAAATTTAACGATGATACAAAAATCGGCAGGGAAATTAACACGGAAGAAGACTCACTATCACTTCAAGTTGATCTAAATAGGATTTTAAAAGGTCAAAGGATTGGCAGATGCAGCTTAATGCTGATAAATGTAAAGTTTTGAGGCTAGGTAATGATGATAGAGTTACAAGATACGAGCTAGATGGTGTTGAGATTGCGAAGTCGGATTGCGAAAGGGATCTGGGAGTTATAAGAACATAAGAACAAAGGTAACTGCAGAAGGCCTATTGGCCCATACGAGGCAGCTCCTATTCTATAGCCACCCAATCCCACTCATATACTTGTCCAACACGCGGTTGAAACAATCGAGGGACACCACCTCCACCACGTTACGCGGCAATTGGTTCCACAAATCAGCAACCCTGTTACTGAACCAGTATTTACCCAAGTCTTTCCTAAATCTAAACTTATCCAATTTATACCCATTGTTTCGTGTTCTGTCTTGTGTTGATATTTTTAATACCCTATTAATATCCCCCCTGTTATGTCCATTCATCCACTTGTAAACCTCTATCATGTCACCCCTAACTCTTCGCCTTTCCAGTGAATGCAACTTAAGCTTTGTTAATCTTTCTTCATATGAAAGATTTCTAATTTGGGGAATTAACTTAGTCATCCTACGTTGGACACGTTCAAGTGAATTTATATCCATTCTATAGTACGGCGACCAAAACTGAACTGCATAATCTAAATGGGGCCTAACCAAAGCTAGATATAGCTTAAGAACCACACTAGGTGTCTTGTTACTAACGCTTCGATTAATAAATCCCAGTGTCCTATTCGCCTTATTACGAACATTCATGCATTGATCCTTTTGTTTTAAATTCTTACTAATCATAACTCCCAGATCCCTTTTGCAATCCGACTTCGCAAACTCAACACCATCTAGCTCGTATCTTGTAACTCTATCATCATTACCTAGCCTCAGAACTTTACATTTATCAGCATTAAACTGCATTTGCCAATCATTTGACCATTTCAAAACCCTATCTAGATCAACTTGAAGTGATAGTGAGTCCTCCTCCGAATTAATTTCCCTACCGATTTTCGTATCATCGGCGAATTTGCAAATGTTGCTTCTCAAACCTGAATCTAAATCATTTATATAAACTATAAACAACAGAGGTCCCAGGACAGAGCCCTGAGGTACTCCACTAACAACATTATCCCACTCTGACTTAACCCCATTTATACTAACTCTCTGTGTCCTTTGGAATAGCCATGCCCTAATCCAAGTTTATATAGCACCCCCAATACCATGAGCTTCTATTTTTTTAATTAGTCTTTCATGTGGCACTGTATCAAAAGCTTTGCTAAAGTCAAGGTACACAACATCACAATCCTTACCACTATCAACTGCCTCAACTATGCTGGAATAAAAAGTTAGCAAATTTGTTAAACATGAACGGCCATTTGTAAAACCATGTTGCGACTCATTTATTAATTTATGTTTTTCAAGATGGAGACGAATTGTATTTGCAATTATTGATTCAAGTAACTTTCCCACAATAGACGTTAGGCTAATTGGCCGATAGTTTGACGCAAGTGATCTATCTCCTTTCTTAAAAATTGGTACCACATTAGCTACCTTCCATGACTCTGGCACTCTGCCTGACTCTATTGATTTATTAAATATGGTAGACAGTGGCTCGGAAAGCTCCTCTTTGCATTCTTTAAGCACCCTGGCAAACACTTCATCCGGCCCAGGGATTTGTTTGGTTTTAGTTTTTCTAATTGTTTAATTACATCCTCCCTGGTAACTGCTAAACTAGTCAACCTGTCCTCATCCCCACCCACATAGACTTGTTCGGCTGAAGGCATATTGTTAAGTTCTTCTTTAGTAAATACAGATATAAAATATTTGTTAAAAATACTACTCATCTCCTTGTCATTATCCGTTATTTGACCTGTCTCAGATTTTAATGGACCTATCCTTTCCCTAGTCTTAGTTCGATATAACTGAAAAAAAAACTTTAGAATTTGACTTTGCTTGATCTGCTATGCGAACTTCATAGTTTCTTTTTGCTTTCCTAATCTCTTTTTTAACATTTCTAACCAGTTGTAAGAATTCCTGTTCTAACCTGACTTCCCCATTTTTAATCCTTTTGTACCAATCTCTCTTTTTACCTATAAGGTTCTTTAAATTATTTGTTATCCACTTTGGGTCATTAGTATTCGACCTATTCAATTTGTATGGTATACTACGTTCCTGTGCTTTGTTTAGAATATTCTTAAATAAGTTATATATTAAATCCACATCGAAATTCCCTTTTACGTCACCTATCGCTGGGTTCATGTCTCGCTCTAAGACCGGCCCACACCCCATACCCAAGAGTTTCCAATCTATTTGACCCAAAAAATTTCTTAGGCTATTAAAATCAGCTTTTCGAAAATCTGGCACTTTAACAGAATTTTCTCCTACAGGTCTATTCCATTCTACGCTAAATCTGATTACTTTGTGATCACTGTTCCCTGGCTCACTCCCTATTTCGATGTCATTAATTTGTGTTTCCCTGTTAGTTAACACTAAATCTAAAATATTATTTTCCCGCGTTGGTTCCTTAATGTGTTGTGTAAGAAAGCAATCGTCAATTAATTCTAGAAAATCTTCTGCTTCACTATTCCCTGTTTTGTTCACCCAGTTTATTCCACTAAAATTAAAGTCACCCATGACATAAATACTGTTAGATCTAGATGCTCTAGATATTTCATTCCATAGAGGCTTTGCTTCCATCCTGTCTAAATTTGGTGGCCTATATATAACTCCTATTATAATATTATTTGTTTTTTCGCTTAATTCTATCCAAATCGTTTCTGTGTGTGGCTCAGTTTTGAAAGCAATCGTCAATTAATTCTAGAAAATCTTCTGCTTCACTATTCCCTGTTTTGTTCACCCAGTTTATTCCACTAAAATTAAAGTCACCCATGACATAAATACTGTTAGATCTAGATGCTCTAGATATTTCATTCCATAGATGCTTTGCTTCCATTCTGTCTAAATTTGGTGGCCTATATATAACTCCTATTATAATATTATTTGCTTTTTTGTTTAATTCTATCCAAATAGTTTCTGTGTGTGACTCAGTTTTGAATCCCTCTTTGAGACTACATTTCAAATTGTCCCTAACATATATGGCTACTCCCCCTCCTCGTCTAATATATCTATCTGTGTGAAATAGTTTAAATCCATTTATCTGATATTCAGCTAATAGTTCTCTATTTTCTACGTTCATCCACGTTTCGGTAAGTGCAATAATATCTATTTTTTCTGTGCAGACAAGAGCATTTAATTCATTAATTTTATTTCTTAGACTTCTACTGTTAGTGTAATATATCCTAAGTGAATTGTTATTTTGAGGCCCTTTTCTTTCCCTGATCATTTTGCCAATTCTTTTCTCCCACGAACACATACTTTTATTACCTCCTTCCTCCAAATCAATTCCCATACCACTATCTACTAACAGTTTAAACCCAAACAAACACCTCTAACCACTGGTTCCAACGAGTTCTCAAATGCAACAACCCCAGCCCTCGATAGATGCACCCCATCACGAGCATACATTTCATTTCTTCCATAGAAGCGTTCCCAGTTGTCTATGAAAGATATTGCATTTGATTTGCAATATCTTTCCAGCCGGCAATTGACACCAAGTGCCCTCGACATCCATTCAATTCCCACACCCTTTCTTGGAAGAATGCCACATATGATCGGGATTCCTCCCTTGCTCCTAACTAATTCAATGGCTGTCCTAAATCTCTGTATTAGTTCCTCACTCCTAACTCGCCCAACATCATTACCCCCTGCAGTAATACAAATAATGGGTTTGTTCCCATTTCCCGTCATAATATCATTCATGTTTTCAACAATATCACCAATTCCAGCTCCCGGATAGCAAACCCTTAATCTGTTCCCCCTGTCTCTGGCACAAAACGTTCTGTCTAAATACCTCACCTGGGAATCTCCCACAACCAAAATTCGCTTCGGTACCACCCTAACTTTCTGATAGGTAAATTAGGGTTATGATAGGTAAGAATTTAAAACAAAAGGATCAATGCATGAATGTTCGTAATAAGGCAAATAGGACACTGGGATTTATTAATCGAAGCGTTAGTAACAAGACACCTCATGTGGTTCTTCAGCTATATCTTGCTCTGGTTAGGCCCCATTTAGATTATGCAGTTCAGTTTTGGTCGCCGTATTATAGAATGGATATAAATTCACTTGAACGTGTCCACTGTAGGATGACTAAGTTAATTCCCCAAATTAGAAATCTTACATATGAAGAAAGATTAACAAAGTTTAAATTGCGTTCACTGGAAAGGCGAAGAGTTAGGGGTGACATGATAGAGGTTTACAAGTGGATGAATGGACATAACAAAGGAGATATTAATAGCGTACTAAAAGTATCAGCACAAGACAGAACACAAAACAATGAGTATAAATGAGCGTTAGTAACAAGACACTGGATGACTAAGTTAATTCCCCAAATTAGAAGAGGATGACTAAGTTAATTCCCCAAATTAGAAATCTTTCATATGAAGAAAGATTAACAAAGCTTAAGTTGCATTCACTGAAAAGGCGAAGAGTTAGGGGTGACATGATAGAGGTTTACAAGTGGATGAATGGACATAACCGGGGGGATATTAATAGGGTATTAAAAGTATCAACACAGGACAGAACACGAAACAATGGATATAAATTGGATAAGTTTAGATTTAGGAAAGACTTGGGTAAATACTGGTTCAGTAACAGGGTTGTTGATTTGTGGAACCAATTGCCGCGTAACATTGTGGAGGTGGGGTCCCTCGATTGTTTCAAGCACGGGTTGGACAAGTATATGAGTGGGATTGGGTGGTTATAGAATAGGAGCTGCCTCGTATGGGCCAATAGGCCTTCTGCAGTTACCTTTGTTCTTATGTTATGTTCTTATGTTCTAAATTGGATAAGTTCAGATTTAGGAAAGACTTGGGTAAATACTGGTTTGGAAACCGGGTTGTTGATTTGTGGAACCAATTACCGCGTAACGTGATGGAGGTGGGGTCCCTCGATTGTTTTAAGTGTGGGTTGGACATGTTTATGAGTGGGACTGGGTGGTTATAAATAGGAGCTGCCTCGTATGGGCCAATATGCCTTCTGCAGTTACCTTGTTCTTATGTTCTAGACGTGAACCCAGCGATAGGTGACGTAAAAGGGGTTTTTGATGTGGATTCATAACATGCCCTATTTAAAAATATTCTAACCAAAGCCCAGGAATGTGGTATACTATATAAATTGAATAGATCGAATACTACTGATCCAAAGTGGATAACAAAGGATCTGAAGAACCTTATAGGTAAAAAGAGAGCGTGGTACAAAATGATTAAGAATGGGGAAGTCTGTTTTGAAAAGAAATTCGTACAACCGGTTAGAAATACTAAAAAAGAGATAAGGAAAGCAAAAAGAAACTATTAAGTTCGCATAGCAGAACAAGCAAAAACAAATCCTAAAGGGTTTTTCCAATTACACCAGACAAAGATTAGGGAAAGGATAGGTCCATTAAAAACTGAGACAGGTCAAATAACAGATAGTGATGAAGAGATGAGTAGTATTTTTACTAAATATTTTATATCTGTATTTACTAAAGAGGAACTTGTTACGAACCAAAATTTCTCACCCGAGCACGAAGCTGTGAAGTCTTTCACGGGTTTAGACTTTCCAATCTATTTGACCCAAAAAATTTCTTAGGCTATTGAAATCAGCTTTTCGAAAATCAGGCACTTTAACAGAAATTTCTTCTACAGATCTATTCCATTGAATGCTAAATCTGATTTCTGTATGATCACTGTTCCCTAGTTCACTCCCTATTTCGATGTCCTTAATTTGTGTTTCCCTGTTAGTTAACACTAAGTCTAAAATATTATTTCCCCGCGTTGGTTCCTTAATGTGTTGCGTAAGAAAGCAATCGTCAATTAATTCTAGAAAATCTTCTGCTTCATTATTCCCTGTTTTGTTCAACCAGTTTATTCCACTAAAATTAAAGTCACCCATGACATAAATACTGCTAGATCTAGATGCTCTAGATATTTCATCCCATAGATGCTTTGCTTCCATTCTGTCTAAATTTGGTGGCTTATGTATAACTCCTATTATAATGTTATTTGCTTTTTCGTTTAGTTCTATCCAGCATAGTTGAGGCAGTTGATAGTGGTAAGGATTGTGATGTTGTGTACCTTGACTTTAGCAAAGCTTTTGATACAGTGCCACATGAAAGACTAATAAAAAAAATAGAAGCTCATGGTATTGGGGGTACTATATTAACTTGGATTAGGGCATGGCTATTCCAAAGGAAACAGAGAGTTAGTATAAATGGGGTTAAGTCAGAGTGGGAAAATGTTGTTAGTGGAGCACCTCAGGGCTCTGTCCTGGGACCTCTGTTGTTTATAATATATATAAATGATTTAGATTCAGGTTTGAGTAGCAACATTTGCAAATTTGCCGATGATACGAAAATCGGTAGGGAAATTAATTCGGAGGAGGACTCACTATCACTTCAAGTTGATCTAGATAGGGTTTTGAAATGGTCAAAGGATTGGCAAATGCAATTTAATGCTGATAAATGTAAAGTTCTGAGGCTAGGTAATGATGATAGAGTTAGAAGATACGAGCTAGATAGTTGAAAGAACAACGAGAAGTAACGAAGGAGGAGACCAGTAGTAAAGGGACCTCTTCTTGGAGAGTTGTGAAAGACAGGGGCCTTAAGAAGACTTTGATAAAGCCGCCTTCAAACGCCATAGCAACTTCTAATTCATTTGACGTTTTGGAGGACGAGTGCTGTGGTGAGACTGCGGATCGCGCAAAAGCAACGAAGAGCAAGGAAGCGCAGGCCCCTCAGAGAGTAAAGGAAGTACCTAAGCAAACCTTAGTTGTGGGAGATTCCCAGATAAGGTATTTGGATAGAACGTTTTGTGCTAGAGATAGGGGGAACAGGTTAAGGGTTTGCTATCCCGGAGCTGGTATTTGTGATATTATAAACAACATGAATGATATTATGGCTGGAAATGGGAACAATCCCATTATTTGCATTAGCGTGGGAGGAAATGATGTTGGTGAGTTAGGAGTGAGGAACTGATTCAGAGGTATAAAACAGCCATAGAATTAGTTAGGAGCAAGGGAGGAATCCCGATCATATGTGGCATTCTTCCAAGAAAGGAAGTGGGCAATGAATGGATATCGAGGGCACTTTGTGTCAATTGCCGGCTGGAAAGATATTGCAAATCAAATGCAATATCTTTCATAGACAACTGAAAACACTACTATGGAAGAAATGAAATGTTAGCTCGTGATGGGGTGCATCAATCGAGAGCTGGGGTTGTTGCTGTTGCGAACTCGTTGGAAGAAGTGGTTAGAGGTGTTTGTTTGGGTTTAAACTGTTAGTAGATAGAGGTATGGGAATTGATTTGGAGGAAGGAGGTAATAAAAGTATGTGTTTGTGGGAGAAAGGAATTGGCAATATGATCAGGGAAAGAGAAGGGCCTCAAAATAACAATTCACTTAGGGTATATTACACTAACAGTAGAAGTCTAAGAAATAAAATTAACGAATTAAATGCTCTTGTCTGCACAGAAAAAATAGATATTATTGCACTTACCGAAACGTGGATGAATGTAGAAAATAGAGAACTATTAGCTGAATATTAAATAAATGGATTTAAACTATTTCACACAGATAGATATATTAGACGAGGAGGTGGAGTAGCCATATATGTTAGGGACAATTTGAAATGTAGTCTCAAAGAGGGAATCAAAACTGAGCCACACACAGAAACTATTTGGATAGAATTAAACGAAAAAGCTAATAATATTATAATAGGAGTTATATATAGGCCACCAAATTTAGACAGAATGGAAGCAAAGCACCTATGGGATGAAATATCTAGAGCATCTAGATCTAACAGTATTTATGTCATGGGTGACTTTAATTTTAGCGGAATAAACTGGTTGAACAAAACAGGGAATAGTGAAGCAGAAGATTTTCTAGAATTAATTGACGATTGCTTTTTTACGCAACACATTAAGGAACCAACACGGGAAAATAATATTTTAGATTTAGTGTTAACTAACAGGGAAACACAGATTAATGACATCGAAATAGGGAGTGAGCTAGGGAACAGTGATCACAAAGAAATCAGATTTAGCATAGAATGGAATAGACCAGTAGGAGAAAATTCTGTTAAAGTGCCAGATTTTCGAAAAGCTGATTTTAATAGCCTAAGAAATTTTTTGGGTCAAATTGATTGGAAAGTCTTGGGTATGGGGTGTGGGCCGGTCTTGGAGCGAGACATGAACCCAGCGATAGGTGACTTAAATGGGGATTTCGATGTGGATTCAATATATAACTTATTTAAGAATATTCTAAACAAATCACAGTAACGTAGTATACCATACAAATTGAATAGATCGAATACTAATGACCCAAAGTGGATAACAAAGAATTTGAAGAACCTTATAGGTAAAAAGAGAGCTTGGTACAAAAGGATTAAAAATGGGGAGGTCACTTTAGAACAGTAATTCATACAACTGGTTAGAAATGTTAAAAAAGAGATATGGAAAGCAAAAAGAAACTATGAAGTTCGCATAGCAGGGCAAGCAAAGACAAATCCTAAAGGGTTTTTTCAGTTATATCGTACTAAGACTAGGGAAAGGATAGGTCCATTAAAAACTGAGACAGGTCAAATAACAGATACTGATGAAGAGATGGGTAGTATTTTTAATAAATATTTTGTGTCTGTATTTACTAAAGAGGAACTTAACAATATGCCTTCAGCCGTGCAAGTCTATGTGGGTGGGGACGAGGACAGGTTGACGAGTTTAGCAGTTACCTGGGAGGATGTTCTTAATCAAATAGTAAAACTCAAACCAAACAAATCCCCAGGGCCGGATGAAGTGTTTGCCAGGGTGCTTAAAGAATGCAAAGAGGAGCTTTGTGACCCACTGTCAACCATATTTAATAAATCAATAGAGTCAGGCAGAGTGCCAGAGTTTTGGAAAGTTGCTAATGTGATACCAGTTTTTAAGAAAGGAGATAGATCACTTGCGTCTATCTATCGACCAATTAGCCTAACGTCTAGTGTGGGAAAGTTACTCGAATCTATAATAGCAAATAAAATTCGTCTTCATCTTGAAAAACATAAATTAATAATTGAGTCGCAACATGGTTTTATAAATGGCCGTTCATGTTTAACAAATTTGTTATCTTTTTATTCTAGCATAGTTGAGGCAGTTGATAGTGGTAAGGATTGTGATGTTGTGTACCTTGACTTTAGGAAAGCTTTTGATACAGTGCCACATGAAAGACTGATTAAAAAGATAGAGTCTCATGGTATTGGGGGTGCTATATTCAGCTGGATTAGGGCATGGCTATACCAAAGGAAACAGAGAGTTAGTATAAATGGAATCAAGTCAGAGTGGGAAAATGTTGTAAGTGGAGTGCCTCAAGGCTCTTTCCTGGGACATCTGTTGTTTATAATATATATAAATGATTTAGATTCAGGTTTGAATAGCAACATTTGCAAATTTGCCGATGATACGAAAATAGGTAGGGAAATTAATTCGGAGGAGGACTCACTATCACTTCAAGTTGATCTAGATAGGGTTTTGAAATGGTCAAAGGATTGTCAGATGCAGTTTAATGCTGATAAATGTAAAGTTCTGAGGCTAGGTAATGATGATAGAGTTACAAGATACGAGCTAGACGGTGTTGAGACTGCGAAGTCGGATTGCGAAAGGGATCTGGGAGTTATGATTAGTAAGAATTTAAAACAAAAGGACCAATGCATGAATGTTCGTAATAAGGCGAATAGGACACTGGGATTTATTAATCGAAGCGTTAGTAACAAGACACCTGGTGTGGTTCTTAAGCTATATCTTGCTCTGGTTAGGCCCCATTTAGATTATGCAGTTCAGTTTTGGTCGCTGTATTATAGAATGGATATAAATTCACTTGAATGTGTCCAACGTAGGATGACTAAGTTAATTCCCCAAATTAGAAATCTTTCATATGAAGAAAGATTAACAAAGCTTAAGTTGCATTCACTGGAGAGGCGAAGAGTTAGGGGTGACATGATAGAAGTTTACAAGTGGATGAATGGACATAACAGGGGGGATATTAATAGGGTATTAAAAATATCAACACAAGACAGAACACAAAACAATGGGTATAAATTAAATAAGTTTAGATTTAGGAAAGACTTGGGTAAATACTGGTTCAGTAACAGGGTTGTTGATTTGTGGAACCAATTCCCGCATAACGTGGTGGAGGTGGGGTCCCTCGATTGTTTCAAGCGCGGGTTGGATAAGTATATGAGTGGGATTGGGTGGTTATAGATAGGAGCTGCCTCGTATGGGCCAATAGGCCTTCTGCAGGTATCTTTGTTCTTATTTTCTTATGTTCTTTGTTGCTTTCACAGGTTGCAAATTATTTGACACTTGTTCTATTAAACCTTTTAACATTTTACTCTTTCTCTCCCTCTGGGAGATGTAGGAAATTCCACTCATCATGTTAATATTATTATTATCTAAGGAATGTATTATTTCATATCATATCTATATAGCAGAATCCTGTTAGATTCATTATCTATTGATCACATGTACTGTATCTACATCAGCTTCCTTCATGACCATTAGTAAAATACTCCATTGGGCTTAATGTCTATATAATATTGTAGATGTGATCACAAGAATCTAGAAATTTCCATATAATCAAAAACATTATTGGATACAAAATAAAAGCTTCCAATGACGTATTTTCAAAATCCTTAATAATGAACAAATTGTACTACTCCTGTACTGTTAATAATCTTCAAATCCACTAGGCAATTATCATGTGATAGAACTTTATCACAATAATCAGTCTAAATAATGAAATTAATCAATTTACAAACATTGCTAGCACCTTGACTAACGCCGGTGGGGCAGAAACGCCCAGAATCGAAAAGTACCTGTTCATCTTGACACCGGAGTGTCGTGCAAGTGTGCAGTGTTGATAACATTTCAACGGACATTATCGCACTGACTACTTATCTAATTACCAGTGTTAACTTTCTGGATACCAGGGAAGCCATTGATCTATAATCTGCTCAGTAATCTGATATTAAGAACTTTTATCAAGTGGAGTAAAGCGAACTCATGTATCCAGAGTCTTGCCACGTTTTCTCCATTAAAATCCTCATCCTAGCAACCGCTATAGGAAGCCTTCCCACAGCAAACGCTACCAGAGACATAACCAACATCAAGGCTGCCAAATTACCCTAAAAAATATAGAATCTGGTCTCAGCAAGAGACATCATTTGGCTACTATCAGATAGCCTGTGGGTCTCAATTTCAGGATAAATTATTAAGTGATTAAGAGTGTAGATTGGCCAATTAGCATGCTTTATAACATTAATACATCCATATATAAATTGAGAATCGTTAGGCAGCGAGGCAACGCCTCATCATCTAGTAAGTGCTGACATAATCTTTTCAGTGAATGAACATCTTTTATTGCTGAATATTTGTATAATTTTTTAATGCAAATTTACATACACCTTGTGTAATTATACTTTGTGTGCAACAGCACAGATGAACAAATCCACATGGACCATGACGAGGGTTCGATACTGCATTCGAGAGCATCCCAGACGCTGCCTTAATCGGCTGAGCTATGACACGGTCAAAAGGAGTTGAAACCGAAGATCTACTGAACTTACTGGATCCTGCAGCCTCTCCGAGGCACAAACCAGGGTTTTACACAACTCCCCCATGCACTCGAGCTATGTTAATAGGCCGTTCTCCCTCTTCGCCCTTACTTCATTACATACAGAAATCACAATTGCGTGATGCATCAAATGAACAAATCCACAAGGGCTGTGACGAGGATTCGAACATGCATTCGAGAGCATCCCAGACGCTTCCTTAAACGACCGAGCTACGACATGGTCAAGAGGAGTTGAAACCGAAGATCTACTGAACTTACTGGATCCTGCAGCCTCTCCGAGGCACAAACCAGGGTTTTACACAACTCCCCCATGCACTCGAGCTATGTTAATAGGCCGTTCTCCCTCTTCGCCCTTACTTCATTACATACAGAAATCACAATTGCGTGATGCATCAAATGAACAAATCCACAAGGGCTGTGACGAGGATTCGAACCTGCGTCCGAGAGCATCCCAGATGCTGCCTTAATCGACTGAGCTGTAACTTAATCGACTGTGTAATGAAGTAAGGGCGAAGAGGGAGAACAGCCTATTGACATAGCATTGACAGAGAACACAAAGGCACACACAGAGCAGCTACAAATATAACAAGCCAGCAGCACAAAAAAAAAAATGTAAAATAACACAAGGGAAAAATATACATGAAGCAAGACTGATAAAAGTACCCAAAAGGGCAACACACACAAGGCATAAGCCCACACAAACAGGAGCACAGAACCGGAGCACAGGAACCGGTGAAACAAATGAAAAGATACACACGCAGACACATCACAACACAAGGACTGGCGCACACAGGAGTCAGATGCAACAAAACACCCCACACACACAAACAGGATGAAACACCAGAACGCACGGGAACTGGGAAACAAGGTCCAGAACCACAGCCAAGCACACACACAAAGAAAAAACACTGGAACACACAGGATCCAGCAAATGAACACAAAACACACACAAACCCAAACAACAAGGACACATACGCAAGGAGCAACACAAAAACACAACACAGGCAAACACACAAAACTCACAGCCGAGGAAGCCCTCAGGTGGGCAGGGGGAATACATACAACCCAAACGCCCAAATGACCCAACAAGCCCTCCCTCCAAATCCACCGACACCTCACCAATACACTAAACAAACCCCCGACCCCCCACCAACCCCAAAGCATCACCCTGAACATAAGCGTCAGTGAACCAATCGGCAAACTTCACTGGACGCCTCAACCACCACCACGTGAAACACAAACGCCCCCGCAGAAAACCCAGAATCCGGCAAACCCCGTAGCTCTCCAAACGCCCAACCCACACGCAAAACACATAATCTACAATCAAGACACTCAGGGTGTTCCGAAGCCGCCTGGAGCCCTGAGGAAACGAAAGAAACAGGAACCGTAAAATATCCCCCCGAAACCCGGGCCCACAAAACACCGCAATCACATCACGCAACCAAGCAACTAAGCCCTATACCCTCTCACAAAAATAAAACACATGTAACTGCGTCTCAACCAATCCACAATGTGCACACATCGTGGAAGAACGCAACCCAAGCATACACAAACGATCATTCAACGGCAAGGACTCGTGCATCATACGAAAGAGAAACTCCCGCTGCTGCAGAAAATGCCGCCCACCCAAGACCGACCAAATCCCCCCCCCCCCAATCCTAACATGGAAACAAACCCTCAACCCGATGGCTCACACAACGAAGGAGAGCCCCATAACCCCCCCCCCCCCCGACACGACAGGGACAAAAGCCCAGGAACACAACATAGTTCCCGCAGAATTCCAACCGCCCACGAATACACAGCATGCGTACAAAAGGCGACCTCACACCCAGCCCCTAACTCAAGCAAATAGCTAAACCGAACTGAACAGAAATAAACCCCAAGCGCATTGAGGACCCCCCCCCCCAAATACTGACGCAACGACACCCAAAACAAAACCAACGCCTTGGTAAAAACATCAGGGATGCCAACATCCCCCTCCTCAACCCGCAAAACCATGGAGAAGCGACGAACCGGATGATACTTCCCACACCACACATACCGATAGACTTTGCACTCCAACCTTTGAGCACGCCGCCGATCCAGAGGGAAGCACCGAGCCAAAAACCACACCCTCGAAAGAACTTTACTAGTAACAACAATCGCCCCCTGATAAACCGTCAACGGACGCGAGGATAACAAACCAACCGCTAACCTTAACTGACCAAGACACCACATCTCAATTCCACTCCAAGGAATGGTCATACGAGCTAAACCAAGTAATACCAAGAACCCGAAGCGACCTGACCACCGGAAAACACGACCCTGCCCACACTGAACGGGAGGCCCAGCTCCCCAGCCCCATTAGACAGGAATTATCCCTATTAACAAGGGCCCCAGTGGCCAGCTCAAAACGCCAAACAAGGTCCTGAACCGCAACCACAGAGCCATCGGTCGTCACAAACAGAACCGTATCGTTAGCATACTCACAGATCGGTAAACAGAGACCTGCGGGCAGCCTCGGAGGAACCACCAAAGCACAGGACTTAACCGCACGAAACAAAGGCTCCTGAAAAAGAACATAAAGGAGCATAGATAAGGGACACCCCTGCCTCACCGATCGGCGAACAGCAAAAGGGGCACTAAAAAAAACATTAATGCACACACGATTATGACAGCAGGCATACAACATACGTACCCAAGAAATAAACAACAGAGGAAACCCGAACCTCTCCATAGCCTGCAACACAAAGCCTATCGACTCACGGTCGAATGCCTTCAACCAATCTAAGCTGAGCATCGCCGCAGGCAGGCGAAGCTCAGAGACACACAGAATCACATTATGTAAAAGAGCATTGCAATGAAGCAAAGACTTACCTGGAATGCCACAAAAT
This sequence comes from Procambarus clarkii, assembly GCF_040958095.1. NCBI lineage: Eukaryota > Metazoa > Arthropoda > Malacostraca > Decapoda > Cambaridae > Procambarus > Procambarus clarkii. The sequence continues at coordinate 12,089,549 of NC_091170.1, forward strand.
TGCTCAACTGAAACCACAGAACCTAAAACATCCCGACACCAACCCGCCAGCAACTTCGAGACAACCTTATAATCAACATTTAACAGGGTGATCGGCCTCCAATTTGACAGAAAACGCAAATCACCTGGCTTCGGAAGCAATCTCACAACCCCATCATAATGTGACGCGTGTAAACAACAGGTCTGGAAACAAAACCGCACCACCTCCAAAAAAGCCTCACCAAGCACATCCCAAAACGTCACATAAAATTCCACAGGGAGCCCATCCGAGCCAAGGACCCTCCCAGAACGGAAAGACCGCACCACACCCCAAAGCTTAGCCGATGACACGTCCCTCACCAAAGCGGAACAACCCGCATCCAACAAACCAGGCGAGCAGTGACGCAAAAAGATAGCAGCCAAATCCTCATCCACCCCTACCTCCTCATACAGCGCCCCCAACTCCTGCTGCACATGCAACAGGACACCATCCTTGTTATACAAAACAGAACCGTCCGGACGCTGGAGACCAGGGAAAAGAACCGAGTCCTGAAGGGCTTTCTCCTTCATCAAACGAAAAGGAGAAAGCCGTTCACCAGACACGCGCTCGTCAACATGAGCCCGCATCCGAACCCGCTCTGCCAACTCCTCCCGCAAACCACAAATGCTCTTCTTACACACAGAAATAGCAGCAAAACAATCAGCCCCACTATTAAGCAATACATACAACCGAGACAACCGCGCTGGAAGAAAGCGCAACAAACCAAAATGCCCCGCTGCCTCACGCTTCGCAACCACAACAAAAAAAGACTTGCATTCCACCTTGCACCACTCCCACCAGTCTAACAGAGACGAAAACTCGCACTTGCGAGCAACAAGCCCCACCCACGAAGCGCCTCACGCACCCAAGGACAATGCAACAACCGACAATTCAACTTCCACCAACCTCTCCCCACACGAACCTGACTACGACGCAACACGCACCACAACCAAACAATGATCAGAAAAGGCAACAGGAACCGTACAAAACGCAAAAACAGAGCCCTCCCGCCCATGAATATAAAAACAATCCAGCCTGGAACACGCCCCTCGCGCAGCAAAGGTGAACTCCAAAGCTCCTCCAAACATGAGAGCAGCATCACGAAACCCACAATTCTGTAAGGTGGAGAAAAATGCCCGAGAAACATTCTGCAGATGCGCACTATTGCAATCCCGTGCTTGAGTGACACAATTAAAATCGCCCCCAAAAACCATGTCCCTTGTGTCATGACGCAAGAAGTGTAACAGCCCACCCTGGAAGAACTCCTCCCTCTCCCTGTGACGCGCCGTGCCAGAAAGAGCATACACAGTCAATAAGGGAATCTCCACCCCGAGGTAGCGCACATGAGCGAACAACACCCGGCCATCTTCATCCATCTCCATGTGAAGCACGGAAATGGACACCCTCTGGGAGAACAGCATCAGCGTGCCCCCAAAGGACATCCTCGGCGGATTAAGCACTACATGAAAATCATCAGTCAACCAAGACAAAGCACTCAAGTCACGTACATTATGCTCCTGAATAAAGGCTACATCTACACGTTGCTCACGAAGCACAGCCACCAAGCCCATCTGCACTGCCAAGTCACGCAACCCACGCACATTCAGCGTCGCACAAGTCAGAGAGGGCCCCATCAGGAAGGCAATGAGGACCCCACCAACCCCACAGTCCCCTTAGAAGGTGGACCAGAGCCCCCCACAGGGAAGGCAATAGGAACAGTAGGCGCACCATCCGGCAACCCTGCAGTGGAGGGCCCCACAGGAACGTTGGTGCTTGCACTCTTCGTAGACTTCGTAAACTTCATAGTCAGCTCATCCCGTCCAGGACCTTCCACACCAAAGGACACCATCCACTGATCAACCACAACCGCTTCTGGGGCGTCACTGCCCCCAGAGGGAGCCCCGGGAGCAACAGACCGCAGCAGGCCACCAGAGGGAGGAGGAGGAGGGGTGCCTGCCACAGCAGCCCCAGTCTTAGGCCCCCCTCGCTTAATGGGAAGACCTTTGTCAGAGGAACGCGTCCGTGCCTCCCGCTTACGACGGGGCAGGTCCGACGTCGCGACTGGGGAAGGCCCTCTAGAGCCACGAGAGGATCGCAGCGCCTCCAGAGCAGCAGCAACTACGTCGGATGCACGGCCACCAGATGAAGGAGCAACACCACACAAAGGACCCGCAGGATCGCCACTCCCACCTGCACACGATGGAGTAGCTTCCACAGACAAAACCCGTCTCCATGTCAGCAATAGCTGAAGCCCGATGAACCTCCACAGTGACGACGTGCACAGGAAGCGAGGGCACCGCATCAGACACCAACGAGCCAGGTGGGTAAAATTGCTGAACAGCCGGAGTAGGACCAGTCGAATCAGACGGCACCATCGACGGGGAGGAGTCGCAGGGGACAATCTCGGTCTCCGCAACACCTGGCTTGGCCTCCCCTACCCCCAAGGGGGGAAAATCACCCTCCTGGAAGAGGGCTGGTTCCCCCATCCCGGAAGCAGTGCAACCGGCCGCAAGATGCCCTCGCAAGCCACGCTGAAAACAGGTGCGTGATTGATCCTCATAGAATACCCGCATGTTAAAGCCGTAGAACTTGACCTGAGAAGGAATATCACATGTCAAGCGCATGCCAAGGGTCCGCACATTGGTCCTCAAGCCCGACAGGCAGCCTGAGCGGAGACAAGTTATACGGTGAGTGAACACAATACCGTACCGAGAGAAGCAGGTGTGAAGGACCTCCTCGGGAAAATCCAAGGGAACTCCATGGATGCTGACAAACGTCGGCGTCACACACCGGTCCGACACCTCCACAGTACCAGCAGAGCCCGGGAGCTGGTGAGAACGCCCAGCAAAATCACTCACAAAGCGCTGTGAGTGATTCTGGAAAACATCCAAAAGCGCCACTTCCACCAACGCCCAATCAGCAGTCGCTGAGAACTCCAATCCTGCGGAATCCACCCTCCGAAACCGCGTCACCGACGACGCCATAACGCCAGCTGCCCCCACAGGCTAGCCAGCACACCACACACCAACAACAGCGACCTGCTCGCACCAGACGTCAGCCAACAACTGAGAGAGCGCCAACGCCGTGACCACACCCTGCAACAAGCAAGCAGCTAATCCTCCTATTATATGTTATGACTGAAAATGGCCACTGAGATCTGGCCCAAATCACATAACTAATTAGCACTAACTACACAAGCATGAGTGGACCACGAGCTGCCGTGGAATGTGGACGTGTTGCCTGACTTCTCCGGCAGTTGGTGGTTGTTTGCCAGTTTGGCCGGTTGGGGGTGTGTGTGTGTCTCTGCCCGCCTGTGCTGACGTGGAGTTCAAGATGGGGGTCCCTCTTCCCCCTGTTGTGCGGGCTCAGTCTATGGGCCTCGAATTTTCCGGACAGGCTGGATACCCGGAGATAGCGCTGGTGTGTGATTTGCTAAATGTCCCTGTGATGGACATTTATGGTGTCGAGTTGGTGACAGCACGTCGGGCGATCATGAAGTTTACGGAGGAGTTGGCAAATCGGGAATTTGTCTGTTGCTACGAGGGGCGGACCTTACCCCTGCCGGATGGTGCGGGCACTGTGACCCTCTCTGATCGAAGTGGTGCCCTCACTTACGTCAGTATCCATGGGGCGCCCTTTGAGTTTCCGGAGGGTGTGCTACGGCGGTACTTCGACCGGTTTGGCGCCATAGTTAGTGTGCATTTGCACATGATTTCTTCCAGTCTGCTCAAGGGTGTGAGAACTAACATTTGCACCCTGGGCACGCGGCTCCGGGCAGACATTTTGTCCTCTGTGCGACTTATGGGATACCACGTTCGGGTGTTTTACGCCCGCCAGCCTCAGACGTGTTATCGTTGTGGTCTCTTGGGCCATCAGGCTGCTGGATGTTCTGCACCTGCCGATGCACCCGTGAACCTATTTAATGAGGAGGATTTTCCGCCACTTCCTGTGGAGGAGGACTTCCACTTCGGTGGAAGTGGACGTCTCTTCAGCTGCGGATGTGCCTCTTGTGTCGACTGTTGCGCCCCCTGTTGTTGTCGCCTCTCCTCCGGAGGTTGTGTCGTCGCCTCGTGATCGTCCTGCTACGGCTGGTGTCCCTGGCGTTTTTCCGGCTGCCTTCTGCTCGGATCCCCCATTTTCCCGTTCTTCATCTGCTGCGTCTGACCCTGTCCCTGCACCCTCGCCATCTGTTCCGGCAGTGTTGAGTGCTGGGGTGGATTCAGCACTTCCTCATGTGCCTGGCCTGGTGCCCCATGTGGTTGAAGATGCTGCCGTTCAACGACGTGCATCGGTTCGCCTGGCTTGTGTTGCGCATGTCTCTGAGTCGGCCTCCGGATCTGATGATGTGCGGCCGGAGCCTAAGAGTTCCCGGCGTTCTTCTTCTGCATGGGCTGACGTTGGTGACTACGACGGTTGTGGATCTTCCGGCGACGGCGGGGTAGCTCCGGTTGCGGTGCATACTACGGTGGTGGCAGAGGTGCATTTGCCTGTGGATGCCGGTGCCGGTGTTTCGGCCTCCCCTTCTGGTGTGTTGTCTGCGGATCCTGCTTCGGGTGCGTCGCCTGCATCGAATGGCTCCGGTTCTTCGTGGGGGGTGGGTCCCCCAGCTGAGGTTCATGGTGAGCGTGGTGGCCTAGTGGTGTTAAAAAAGGCTGCTCGCTCTGGGAGTTCTGTAACCCCTTTCCTCGTTCCCCGTTTCATCGGCGGCGGTCTCGACGCATCTTCCATCTCTGGTCGTCTCTTATGTTTCTCCTGCGGTCTCGGTGGAGGTATTACCATCTCGTCAGCCGTCCCCTGCTCCTGTGCGTTCGGCTGCGCGGCCATCTCGGCGGCCCTCGTATGCTTCTTCGGCGTCGCCTATTTCCTCAGAGGACCTGGTTTGCTCTCCACAGCCTCGTTATGCGACTTGCGTCGGTGAGCTTCGGCAGTGGCCGTTTCCACCTGATTTGGTGATTCCTGAGTTTATGACGGGCCCATGGCAGCAGGGGGGTCCTTCCCCTACCAACATGGAGTATTTGATTGGGGAGGCCTATAAGCGAAAGTGTCCAATGGATTTGTTCCCTGAGAAATATGTTCCTGTCTCTGAGCAATGTATTCCTCGCCCTAATTCCTTTGTATATTGTATCTTATGGGTTGTTTCATTTTGTGTGCATGGTTGTAAGGTGCAGGTCGTGTGTGTGTGTGTGTGTGGGTGGGGCAGGGTTGTTTCCCGGTTCCTGCATGCTCCGGTTTGTTGTTGTGGGTTTATTTGTGTGGAGAGCGTGCAGAGATCCTTTACTGCTAGAATCCACTCAGTAAAACATCTAAATTACTGGGACCGACTAAAGAGCCTAAATCTGTACTACCTTGAGCGCAGGCGGGAGAGATACATAATAATTTACACGTGGAAAATAGTAAAGGGGCTGGTCCCAAACCTGCACACAGAAATAACATCACATGAGACCAAAAGACATGGCAAGATATGCAGAATACCCCTGTTGAAAGCAGAGGTGCAACAGGTACTCTGAGAGAACTCTATCAACATCAGAGGCCCGAGACTGTTCAACACGCTTCCACTACACATAAGGGGCATAACTGGCCGACCCCTCACAGTGTTCAAGAGAGAACTGGATAAGCACCTCCAAAGGATACCTGATCAACCAGGCTGTGACTCATATGTCAGGCTGCGAGCAGCCGCGTCTAACAGCCTGGTTGATCAGTCCAGCAACTAGGATGCCTGGTCGACGACCGGGCCGCGGGGACGCTAAGCCCCGGAAGCACCTCCAGGTAACCTCAAGGTAAGGTGGCTTGTTTGTGTATGTCCGGCTCCTGTGCGGTCCGGGTTTTGTTAGTGTCTGTCTGGTTGTGGATGGCATGCTATTATATTATGTTTTTATGGTTTTGTATTTTTTATGGTACTGATTGTGCGCTTGTTTGTGTCGTGTTGAGTGCCCTTCAGGCTGTTGGCGTGGCCCGGCTTGGGTTTGTTTTCATTATCATGTTTTGCAATTGTGCTTTTCTTTTTGTTTGTTATATAATTGTATTTCCTTTCTTGTTATTTTGTGTTGGTGCATCTCCGTGTGTGGTTGAGGTGCCGGTAGACTTGTTCTGTATATTTATGTATCAGATGTTTTCTTTCTGTATTGTATTCCGCAGTGTTTATACTTTTTGTTGTGTTTTGTTTGTAATTATTGTTGTTTTGTGGTCGGCCCTTCCGGCCGGCGTTTTTGTGTTTAGTAATTTTGTTCCATTGTACTTTTGCATGTTTGTGCTTTGTCATTTTGTACTTTTGCACTCTGTTGTATTTGTTTTGCTTTTATTGTACTTATAAGCATGCTTGCATGTAAAAAAAAATACACAAGCTATAATCCTATCCCTATTTACAGGTAACATTCTTTACATCCTGGTGAGTACTGAGGTGACTGAGTTGTAGTCACCGAATATAAGCATGCGAATAGTCGACAGTACAATTTCTACAGTCAAGAATGTAGCACTCGGCGTATCTTCGACACAGAACAGACAGCAGACTAGGACCGCATCGAGCTACAACGCTCTCCCACATAGAGCTCCGCGACTCCTGCCTCATTCAGCTCTCTGCTCTGCTCCAAGCTCCGTCTCATTGCCTACAACACTGATGTATCCAAGACTAATAAATAAATATGAAAACCCACTAAACACTGTGTATCTAATCCACTCAAAAACGTAACATAATCGTACGTTATGGCTTATTTCCAGTATCAAGGTCACAGAGGAGTGGACTTACATTCCAGCATAGAAACTTTGCATTCCGCTAAGAGCATTTATTTTCCCCTCTTTAACAATAACAGTAATTATTTAATTTTAAATTCATGGTTCTAGTAACCACATTCTTGTTCCTATGGAATTCTCCTTATTTTATCAATCCTGGTATATTCCTCACACAAGTGATGACGACTACGATACTGCCATACAATTGTTAGAAGTCAATTATAGTAACAAAGAGATTGTATCTACTAATAGTTAACCTCTATTATAAACCGAGAGCAATACTAACACCAGAAGGTCTTCAATAATTTAGACTCCAAGTGGAGTCTCAAGTCAAAGCTCTTGCTGCCGAGGCAGATGTGTCTAGAGCAGAATGGATGTTAAATTAGATTCAGAAAGAAAATTCCACAAAGAAATTCTTGCCTCCATCTGTTCTCATTACTGAACAGACATACACTCTGGATGAAATATTTGATGGGTTGATGATAACGGTGACCCAAATGAGACCACACGAGACAATAGTACCAACAACGAGTTCTTCAACTGACAAGTATAAACAGACGAGGTTTGTGCAGGACCCAAATAATAATAGTTATAAAACCAAGAATATAACAAGTATTCCAATTTACTTCTAAACAATCCGCTTCTACGCCAAAGTGGAACCAAGGCAGTGTGGGCACTTACACAGTGGGACACTCCAATCCTACAGTTACTGTGCCACCCAAGGCGGTGACTCCATAGGGTGCTCTTAGCTATGGAACATGTTTGTTCTGCTAAGAGAAACGCTCCATGTACCACTGCACCAATTATTCTAATCGTGACACACGTGTTAAGCGACTCAGAGAATTGCGAAATTGCAAGAGATGCCTCAGAAAACACAACACTAATGAATGTGAGACCCAACTAATCACCTGCAAAAGGTGTAACAAGGGTCAGCGTCATGCAGCATTGTGTGGGAATACGAAAATAAAGTCTCCAAACCCCAAGGTGGAATAAAACATTCCTACTATAGTACAGAACTGCAAGGAGCAACAGAAAATCAGTGTCCTATCGACAAAGTCAAGATATCATACGACTTTACCTACTTCTCAACTTACCATCAAAACTAATGAGGCCAGGGTCCAAACCCGCTGGCTGTTTGACCAAGGGTCTCAGAGAACATTTGTCACTAAACAGGTGGCAGATGATCTAAAATTAAAGCCTGTTACCCCAGGTGACATTAAATATATCGGGATTCCTGACAAATTCAGGACCTCAGGTCTACCAGGTGGTACAACCATTAGTACGTTTAGGCGGCATCATCCGTCTAGTATAAGCCTTGTGGAAGATACAACCCCAACAGACCTACATGTAAAGGGTCCAAAAACTACTGCCACATTTCTAAGAAAATAAGGAATCAAATTAGCAGATAAAATTAAATTTGATCACCTCTCCCGACATAGGAATCCTTGTAGGTGTAGATTACTACAATAAATTCATCTCTAGTCAAACTAAATATCAGGGAATAAACTTGTTGAATTCTGCAGGAGACAAATTACTCACAGGCCCAGTATAAAGCCTGAGAAGGCCTATGCCTGCAAATAAAACATTCAAATAACAAATTTTAATTTGTCAGCTGATAATAAATCTCCAGTAAAAATTATTAGAGAATACAGCTGACTATATAAACAGAGGTTAATCTCTGTTTAAATGATATCATATAAAGCTGAAGATGAGCTCATGAAGCCTCAGTTTCAAATCGGTGACTAGTAGCGTAATCAACTACAAGTCACTACGACCAATGTCACTGATCCCACTGCAGTTTCTGAGCCATCTGTGACTTTAAAGATTGAATACATTCAATCTTCTGAATTAATTAAACCAAAATAAATTACTAATTTTATCAGCAAATAAACGCCAGCATATAAGCACAAGGGAGCATAGCCGACTTCATAAATCTGACGACCGATTTTGATACAAATATTATTTAACCGAGATGTAAATAACATGGGCCACAATGGTTAATCGGTGACCAGTAACCTAAAAAAGCTACAAATCCCTATGACCAATGTAACTGATCCCACTGCAGTTCCAGAAGCATACTTGACTGTAATGATTGATCACATTCAGTCCTCTGGATTAAATAAAATTTAATTAGGCTAGAAATTTAGTCTCACAGCAGGTAGCAGGAAATGAAGTGTCCAGCTAACCCCCCCTGCTTCTCGATCATCTAGCTTCCAACCTTCCAACCCCTGTAAGTCTAGTATGGGACAGCTGTCCTGTACAAACTGATGCACAAATGTGCAATAAACCACTAACATCAAAGTAATATATTAATTCTGCGGAGGAGTATCAGTGTTCGACAATTCTAAACAGTACCTTCGTCCATAAATGGGCAGAAAATTGAACCGGTTTCTAGTGGCATCACTAGGTCCTGGGAGGGAGGAGGAGGACGCCATTGTATATCCAGCAAATCTCTCGTGAGGAAGCATTCTAGGCAGCTATGTAAATACTCGTAACCCGAGCCATCTTTTCGTTCTTCAGCCTCGACATTACGGGAATACCCTGTTTCCGGTTGTCAAATAAATAATATTTTATTACAGAGCTCTCTAATATTATACAAGACAACAGGTAATGAGGCGGACGAACACCGAAAATCGTGAGAAGGTCTCACAATTACTTAACAAACAATAATATTCCATATCTATGATTAGGAGGATATTTGCAGTAGCTGTTTTGTATCCTTCCGGCAGATCTTCTGTGGCAACCTGAACAAATTGACGACATCTACCTGTTGCAACACGTGAGGACGTATGGACACCATAGCCACGAGGCTCAGGCCTGTCTCATTCCCCACGTGTTCCACACTAGTGACTAAATTGAAGCCTTCAAACCAGATAAGGCTATTAGGTATTCAAATTAACCCAAGTAGAATAACCTACTAATCAATTAGAACATTTTTTCCTGTCAATCTATAATTTTCGATTGATAGCTACAACTAATAAGTCCCCTAACTGGTGTTGGGATATGACTTGTGGAAGAATTTAATATCATACAGTCCACTCAATTATTCATACAGTTCATTTAATTAAACTTACAGTCCACAAAGTTAACGTAAGAAATACAAAATAATTATATTATATATTATAAATTTGAATTCATTAAAATAGCTAATTAAATCCCACGAGTCAGAATTCCACACAGGAGTGGCATGAGCACTCAACACACACACCACCAGCAAGGTTATCTTGAGATAATTTCGGGTCTTAGCGTCCCCGCGGCCCGGTCCTCGACCAGGCCTCCGTTTTGTTACACACCCCCAGGCAGCAGCCCATAACAGCTGTCTAACTCTCAGGTACCTATTTACTGCTAGGTAACAGGGGTATCAGGGTGAAAGAAACATTTTGCCTATTTGTCTCCGCCTCCACCGGGGATCGAGCCCGGAACCTCAGCACCACGAATCTGAAGCGCTGTCCATTCGGCTGTCAGGCGCCCCTGACAGCTGGGGTGCCTGACAGGTAATCCCACATGGGAGATGTGTGAGCACTCAACACTCAACACCAGCATGGTAGCCAATACAGGGTGTGGTTGCATACCCCCGCCCCCACCTTTTGAACCCTACTTGGAAATATATATGTATTCTATATCTTCCTAGTGGACTGATTACTACCTATGGCCTCGCTTCGTGCATGGTCGCCGATTAATCCCCAATGGTCCAACTTGTTTGGAACCGCACCTTCATTCCGTTCCCTTATCCCAGCTCCTTGTAATTTTACCCCATATCCCACACCTTGTAATTTTACCCCATATCCCACTCTTTGTAATTTTACCCCCATATCCCGCTCCTTGTAATTTTACCCCATGTCCCAGCTCCTTGTAATTTTATCCAATCCATTTTCTATATGTCCATAAGGCTTTTTCTCTTCATAATGACATAACTTTTAAGTTTTCATGGGTTGATAAAAAATGTCCATGCTACAAGCGGTGTATCGTCTTCTTATATTTACAAAATGATGAAGAGATGCCGTTTCAGTCCGTCCTGGATCACTGTCAAGTCATGATAATGTCCTCACGACTTGATAATGGTTTAGGAGGTACTGAAACGCTTCTCCTCTTCTGAGTTGTGGTTTGATCATCATTTCTTCAGCCACGTTATTGTGACTTATCGTCTGCATACTTTCAATTGAAAGATGTCATAATTAGCATAATATGATGTGTTGCAGTATCACAGCTATACTGGGCAGATGAAATGTGGCTTACACTTTCATCGAATAAAAAAAAAATGCTGCTTAGACTGCAGCACTTAGACTGCACTAAAAGCACTGCTTAGGCACCTGTGACAGGAAAAAAACATGTTTTTGAAAAACAGCACCATCTTTTGGACACAAGAGCAACACACTATTCTAAATATGTTACGATTCCATTTCAATGATTCCGATTGCATTGATAAATTGAATTTTCATAGATTTCTATTTATTTTAATTTTGACTTAATTATTTTGAGTGACGTTGCATTGGAATTGAGCTGTGTTGTTTACCATACCGTTTCTTTCATTATGTCATGTCAGTGACAGGTAAAAACATGCTTTAAAAAAAAAGTGCTATCCATTGAATGTAAACACAACACACACTATCTATCTATATAAATTAAAACGTAAATGTACGTTTGTACAAAGTCGCTAATCTCCAAAAGTTCTTCGCCAATTGCGTTGAAATTTTCACACAACGTTCCATTTGCATCTGAGCGAGTTTTTATATACATACTATATATATGTCACGTCTGTGATGGGTAACAACAAGTTCTATTGAAAATCTGTGTTTTTCAAGTGAGGGAAATCTTCAAAACCTCTTTACCAATTGCTTTGAAATTTTGACACAACATTTCATTTGAATAGGTGCATGCTTTTTTATACCTACTATATACATTCCTCACCTGTGACCGGAAAAAACACGCTTTTTGGAAAAAGAGCACCATCTGTTACGCGCAATAGCAACACATGCTATACTAAATATGTTACGATTCCATTTCATTGTTCCCGATTGCATTGATAAATTGAATTTTCATAGATTTTGGTTTATTTTCATTTTGATTTAATCATTTTGTGTGACATTGCATTAGAATTGAGCTGTGTTGTTTATCATACCATTCATTTCGTAGGTATAAGTACAGATGCCACACATGTGACAGGTAAAAACTTTTTTTTTTTTTTTAAGAAACAGCGCCATCTGTTACACGTAAGAGCAACACACGTTATACTAAATATGTTATAATTCCATTTAAATGTTTCCATTTGCATTGACAAATTGAATTTTCATAGATTTCGATTTATTTTTATTTAAATTTATTTATTTTGTGTGACATTGGGTTGGAATTGAACTGTGTTGTTTACCATACCGTTTATTGTGTGAGTATAAGTATAGATGCCACACACCTGTCACAAGGTATAAACATGCTTTTTTTTAATAACAGTACCATCTGTTGCATGTAACAGCAACACACACTATACTAAATATGTTACGATTCCATTTCAATGTTTCCGATTTCATTGGTCAATTGAATTTTGATAATTTCTATATATTTTCATTTTGATTTAATTATTTTGTGTGACATTGCATTGAAATTGAGCCGTGTTGTTTACCATATTGTTCATTTCATGAGTTCAGTTTATTTTTATATTTTTTCATTGCTTTTCATTTCGTTTTTTAACTGTTTTTCTTATATTTCAGTTATGGGAACATCAGATCATTAGATGGTCCCAATTTTCTGATGGGAATGTCAGATCATTTGGGAATGCATCAGATGAGGGAGTGGCGAATGGTGGGGAGGATGAAGGGACAGGAGTGGGGAATGGTGGGGAGGAACGGGGGGGGACAGGGGAGGGGGTAATGGTGGGGAGGACGAGGGGATGGGAGAGTTGGGGATAGTGGGGACGAGGGAGATAGAGGAATGGAAAATGGTTGGGAGGACAACGGAACAAGGGTGTGGGAGATGGTGGGGAGGACGAGGGAACAGGGGAGAGTGGGTATGGTAGGGAGGACGAGAGGACAGGGGAGTGGGAGATAGTGGGGAGGACGAGGGGATGGTGGAGTGGAGAATGGTTAGGAGGACGAGGGGGAAGGGGGAATGGTGGGGAAGACTGGGAGGCAGGGGAAGGTTGCTGTGGCTCAGAAATGTACATGCATTGCTGAGCCACAGCAACACGTGGACGGGTACAGCTAGTTGCACATAAAAATACAAGAAAAAAATATGATCAACGTTACATTACTTACACTAATAATGGTTTAGTTGGTGTACAATAATAATGGTACAGTATTTTCACATATCCACCAAGACTACCATCACTCAACGAAGCAGGAAGCTGGCGGCGAGTGAAGGAAGCAGTGAAAAATTTCCCAGGAGCACCAGAAGAGAGACTGACTTTTGTAGGCAACAGCAGGACTATATATACGGCTGCTGGTCACGTCACGTCTGATGGTAATTCGATGGTTGACGAGGAACCAGCAAACTAACAAGTAGTTAGGGGCCGTAACAGCTCACCAGCGAGCTGCACTTGACTGAGGGTCACGGGGCTTCTGGGGTGTGACCGGATGGAGGGTATTCAGGTAGATGTCTCGGCGATTGTCTGGTTTTATGGTGTCATAGAGATGGATTGCAGAATGAAGGCAGTGAAGGTGGTAGGAAGAGGTTGCTTTCGACGGCTATGCAGAGGAATTACGTGACAGCTCCTCCCCGAAGCCTCTTTCCATTGCCTGAGATGTTGATGCTTGTAGGATGGTTGAAGTGAAAGGTTCCACTTCATGGTCACCAGATAATGCATCTCCAACTATATTGTCCAAACCTTTGATATAGTAAATCTTGAGATTGTAGTTCTGCAGGTACAGGGCCAACAGAGTAAGCATTGGTTGGAGAAGTGAGCTTGTTGCAGGAACTGAAGAGGATGATGGTCTGAGTTGATCATGATGGGTTGGTATCCTTGAAGATTAGGTTCATTTTGCTGTAAGCACAGTACAATGGTGAGAAGCCTCTTTTCTATAGTGCTATAATTCAGCTAGTGAAGTTTCATTTTGTAGCTGGAATAGCTGACTGGTAAGACGACTCCTTCTCACTGTTGCATCAGGACACCCCCAATGCCAGTGCTATGGCATCGACATTAAAGATGAAGGGTCATTTCACACCTGGCAAGGCGAGAATAGGATTAGAACAAAGTAAAGTTTTTAGTTGTTCGAAGGCAATGGATTGGTATGAGGTCCAAACGTACATTTTGTTAGGGCTGGTAAGGTTGAATAGAGGTGTGGCAACGGTACTAAAATTCTTGCAAAAACGACGGTAATAGGAAGCCAGGCCTAAAAACCGCATAAGTTGTTTACGTGAAGTAGGTTGTGGATATTGTTGGATGGCTTGAAGATGAACGTTACGAGGTGCTATGCACCTACTGCTTATTACATGAACAAGATAGTGCACTCTACCTTTGGCAAAGGTGGACTTGCCCAAATTAATGGTGAGGCCGGCCTGGAGAAGCTTGTAGAACAGACGTTGAAACTGGTGTAGGTGTTCTTCCCAGGTATTGGGAAGAACACTACAACGATGTTATCGAGGTAGGCGTAGGTATCGTCAAGGATATGGATGACGATGCTGAGAAATTGATGGAAGGTAGATGGGGCATTGCAGAGTCCAACGGCAATCGTTTATATCTAAGAGGCCAAAAGGAGTTGTGAAAGCAGAGATGTCTTTAGCACGCTCTGTAAGACTGATCTGGTAATAGCCCTTTAAGGAATCTACTTGAGACAAGAATTAGGCGTTACCGATTGCATCTAAGGTGTCGTCGATGCAAGGCAAGGGGTAAGAATCCTTAACTGTGACAGAATTTACCTTGTGGTAATCGGTGCACTGTCGTTCCTTTCCGTGTGGTTTGGGCAACAGCATACACGGTGAAGCCCAAGGAGACTCACAAGGTGTAGCCAGTCCATTGCTGCGGAGGTACTGTACTTCGGCGAACATGGCTTCCCATTTCTGCGAACTGATTAGGTAGTAAGGCTGACTGATGGGCATCGTATCAGCAGCTGGATGTTGTGTTGCACTAGAGTACATTCCTGAGGAGTGTTTAGAAATAGGTCTTTATGGGTAGGGATTAGTTTGATCATCGGAGCATTATTACAAGAAAGTTGAAGGTACTTGGGGAGATCTTTTAATATTTCACCTTTGGAGATCGCTGACTGAGAGTTATTGCATTCAGGTACAGAGATAGCAGGGTATGTGTTACTGTTGGAATAACTATATGCAAAAGCGGATAGAGACAAAAATACAGGTGGTGGATTACCTAATATGCTTTGAGGAGGTTGACGTGCCAGAGTTGTGTCTTACTCCGCCGATCAGAGTCTCTATAATGTAGTTATTGTTGGTTTTGCATTCTTTAATGTCGTATGAATCTGAAAATTTACTCTGGAAATGAGAGCTTGGGATAGGAAAATATGCCTGGACAAAGTCTCCTACATTTAATTTTCTGACTTTAGTATGCTTATCAAAGTGTCCTTTCATCATACGTTGGGAATTCACTAAATTAGCACTGGCAAACTTATGCACTTGTTCAAGGGTGTGTCTCAAGTTTTTAAGAAACTGAGATACATTAAGAGTATCACTGAAGGTGTTTGACGGCAAAGAATCCTTATAGGTTTTGAGGGGACTACGGCACTTCCGACCATAGAGCATCTCATGAGGAGATACTCAAAGGGACTCATTAGGAAGTCTTCTGAAAATGAGCATGAGAAGGTATAATTGCTTATCCCAATCTTTCTCTGTACTAATACAAAATTTCCTTAGTAGTGACCTAATGGTTTGATGGCTACGTTCTAGAGGTCTCTGTGAAGCAGGATGATATGTGCTACACAAGACTTGGGTGATGTTGAACTCCTGAAGAGTTTTCTTAAATGACTTACTGGGGAAATTTGTACCACAGTCGCTTGGAATCTTCTTTGGAAATCAATACTGAGTGAAGATCTTCAGTAGGTGCTTGACAACTGTAGCAGCTGTGATGTTCTTGATGGGAATTGCTATAGGGAACCTGGTGGTTGAACACATAATTGTGATGATGTATATGTTACCGGATCTAGTTCTAGGTAGAGGCCCAACGCAGTCGATGATGAGCTTTGAGAAGGGTTCTGAAGGCACAGGAATAGGAACCATTGGTGCCTTAGGAATAGGTGCATTAGTTTTACCTGCCATTTGACATGTATGGCAAGTATTATTAACAAAATTCTTTACATCTCGTGCCATGCCTGACCAAAAGTTGCCCTGGAGAAGAGCATGGTATGTCTTGTTGATGCCATAACGAGACATCGGGACATGGGCTAACATTAGAATCAGGGTTCTTAAAGATGTGAGAACTGATTCACGTTAGCCCAGTCATCCTCTGCCTTAAGTTTACTGGGTCTGAATCTATGATACAATAATTGATTATTGTGGATATAGAATCTGGGGATGGAATCAGTCATAATCTAAGCCTGGAAAAATAAGGGAGTTAAAGACGTGTCAGCTTGTTGCAACTTACGGAACTTCAACAGGTTGAGATTCAGTGGGAGGCCTCGCACATCTCGAGGGACAGCGGTGGCTACTGGTGGTGGCTGAGCGGCTTGAACACAGGTAGTCACTTGAAAAGGCTGTGAGATGTCGGCTGGTTCTTCTGTCACCGTTAATTCTTCCTCTGCTGCACACGTCATTGCAGGGTCTTCTTCCGTGTCTGAGTCACATACCTGGGGTTTGACATAGATGATTAGGTTGCAGGAGTCTTGTTGGTTAGCCAAGTCGTTGCCCAGGAGAAGTTGAATTCCCAGCAAGGGGAAAGGTTACTCCAGAATAACGACTTGGACTTCTCCACTAATGAATGAACACTCCACGTAGTGGCGAGCGGGAAAGGTGTGGTTGCAGTGAGGTCGGTGATCAGGACGGTTTCTCCAGTGTAGGTGACTATGGGTGCAGCGGCTTTGAGTAGAATACTCTGTAGCGAAGGTACCTCAAGATGCTCACTTGAATCTTTCATCAGAATCTCTGCCGTCGGCAGAGACAGTTCCTATATACACATGTCTGTTAAATAAAGATCAGTAGCTGGAACATTTACATGTAACACAGGCATAGTAAACTTAGGAGGTTGAGGTTTAGGCTCATGTGATTCAGTGGTAGCTTTACAATGGGGACTGGTACATTTGTCGATGGTGTGTCCTTATGTTTTACAATGCCTACAGTAGAGTGCATAGTTAACATCTTTATGACTTACTTTAGCTGGAGAATACCTGGCTCAAGATGGTTTACTGGAATCTGAATAAAAAGATTTATGAATTAGACTATAAGTATCAGTCAACTGTGCACGTTTAATGAGGTTCGTCTCTCCCTTATCTGCATGATGAAGGCGCATTGGGTTAGGTATACGTCGTATAAATTCTCCCAATAACACATGTTTAATTAAATCAACAAAGGTTGTGATTTGGCCTGATTCCAACCACTACATGAAATACCTAGTCTAAATGTGCACATATTCCACGTAGGTAATAGCACTACTTTTGACATTGTCCCTGAAACGTCGTCGATAACTTTCTGTGGATAGTAGACATGCATCAAGGGTAGCTTGTTTTAATATATCTTAATCAGTCTCAGTGGCAAGAGTACTGAGAGTCAAGGCAGTTCTTCCTGTAAGATGAGCTATGAGAAGTACTGACCATTGGTTCCTAGGCCAGTTGAGTTGATTGGTCAAAGCCTCAAATGAAGTGAAAAATGAATCCACCTTTGCCTCTAATAAAAGTGGCATCATTTGGACACAATGAGAAGAATTTAAACGTACCGGTAAGTTGGCGTCTGCTTCCTGGCGTTGAAAGATGTGGGTAGCTTCAAGTTCCAACTCCTGACGACGGTAATCGAGTGCGGAAGCAGCTTACTCTTGTTCTAAGCGCAGTGCGATGGCAGTTTCACTTTCTCCATATTCTCTCTGTATAGTTGAAATTCTTACGCTAAGTTCTGGAGTCTTTCTGCTCCTCGTTGACGTTGTAAAGCAGCTTCTTGCTCCCGGAGCTTGATTCTACGTTGCTCGTGTGTACGTTGCTCTGCAGTGGCGTCCTGTCTTCTCATTTTCGTTCATCATTCTCGGCTTCTAAACGGGTTAACTCGATCTTAAGCTTCATGAGGGTGAGTGTAGATTTATCAGCTACATTATGTTATTCTGAAGTGATAAGACCATTTTCAGCTAAATAGTCTAGAATCATGTCATGCAGTTCGCTTTTAGTGACCCCATGGGGAGGAGAGAGGTGATACTCTGTGGTTAATGTGAGTAGTTCGGCTTTCGTAGCACGGACTAAGGTAGCAATTACCTGCTCTGGGCTGGAACGGAAACCGGCTAAGCGAAACATGACGGAAATACAAATGCAAATAATAAAATAATGGAAGAAAAATGTAGATGCCTGACAGCTGAGTGGACAGCGCTCGGGATTCGTAGTCCTGAGGTTCCAGGTTTGATTCCCGGTGTAG
This sequence comes from Procambarus clarkii, assembly GCF_040958095.1. Taxonomy (NCBI): domain Eukaryota; kingdom Metazoa; phylum Arthropoda; class Malacostraca; order Decapoda; family Cambaridae; genus Procambarus; species Procambarus clarkii. The sequence continues at coordinate 12,107,777 of NC_091170.1, forward strand.
GCGGAAACAAATGGGCAGAGATTCTTTCACCCTGATGTCCCTGCTCACCTCGCAGTAAATAGGTACCTGGGAGTTAGACAGCTGCTACGGGCTGCTTCCTGGGGGTGTGTAACAAAAAGGAGGCCTGGTCAAGGACCGGGCCGCGTGGACGCTAAGCCCCGAAATCACCTCAAGATGTGCCCTGTAGGCGAAACAATTAGTGAGGATTACCAGGTTGACTAAATGTGATGTGGCAACATGCACGAAAATGGTTGTATATAACTGGCAACACTATACGATCGTAACTTTCCTATAAAGCAACAATAAATTTACAAGATAAATTACTGAAATATATATGATCAATTGAAATAAAAATAAGTTTTGAACCTTAGTAAGGACTTGGAGAAACAAAATAAACGACTGTTTTGAGGTAGTAAAAAATAAAAAAGGTGTAGGGATGTTTATACACTGGTCTCTACTATTGATAAGGGAAAGGGCAAGAGGTGTCCTATTGGAATCCAGGAAACTAACTAGAGAGTTAACATGCCTTGTGCTTTGTAAAAGAACAGTTAACTCCCTACGTGAGTGAGCAGTTAATCGCAGACTTTGAACGAAGGCTTAAGGGTTCGGAGGATGTCAACACTGTGCCGAGAACGGCTGTACGAATCCTGAACGTTCAACACAGACCTGAATGAGAAAAGAACTTTGGCCCCATACTGCCTCCTAAGTTCGTACTGCAAAGTGGAACGTAATAGTTAGATAACAAACCAAAGTGTTAGTACCATTAGTACCAGACGAGGTGATCTGTCTGAATGAGCTACTTCTGCAGGGACACAATTAATATGGGGTAAATAAGATATAGCAAACGTTTAGAAGACTAACTATTACGAGAATGAATTTGCCCATAAAACCTCATGTAACCAAAAGTCAATCTAATAAACAAATCACAAATTTCTACACCTGTAATTTAAATACAGTTAGTCACCAAAAAGAAAATCTCAAATTAGGCTATGAAACGCAAACAAGTATAAAAGCCAAGTAAAACAGCTGAACGCAACATTCAGCAAAGGTTGTTAGGAACAACCCAAATCAACGTGACGTGTTGCAGCATCGCAGCTATACTGGACAGGTGTAATGTGGCTCACACTCTCATCGAATAAAGAAAGTGCTGCTTAGACTGCACTTTGCAGAGTGAAAATTGCAAGATTAAACAATAAACTGACGAACAATTAAACCACTTTACTTTAATCTTAAACATTAATAAACATAAACAAAGGTACTTGAAAATTACTTGGCAATTAAACATAAAAATACAAGAAAAGAAAATATGACCAACGTTACATTACATATATTAATAATAATGGTGACTATGAACAGTGTTTACAACATCACACGTATCTACCAGGACCACCGTCACACGTATCCACCAGGACCACCGTCACACGTATCCACCAGGACCACCGTCACACGTATCCACCAGGACCACCGTCACACGTATCCACCAGGACCACCGTCACACATATCCACCAAGACCACCGTCACACGTATCCACCAGGACCACCGTCACACATATCCACCAGGACCACCGTCACACGTATCCACCAGGACCACCGTCACACGTATCTACCAGGACCACCGTCACACGTATCCACCAGGACCACCGTCACACGTATCCACCAAGACTACCGTCACACATATCCACCAGGACCACCGTCACACGTATCCACCAGGACCACCGTCACACGTATCTACCAGGACCACCGTCACACGTATCCACCAGGACCACCGTCACACGTATCCACCAAGACTACCGTCACACATATCCACCAGGACCACCGTCACACGTATCCACCAGGACCACCGTCACACGTATCCACCAGGACCACCGTCACACATATCCACCAGGACCACCGTCACACGTATCCACCAGGACCACCGTCACACGTATCCACCAGGACCACCGTCACACATATCCACCAGGACCATCGTCACACGTATCCACCAGGACCACCGTCACACATATCCACCAGGACCACCGTCACACGTATCCACCAGGACCACCGTCACACGTATCCACCAGGACCACCGTCACACATATCCACCAGGACCACCATCACACGTATCCACCAGGACCACCGTCACACGTATCCACCAGGACCACCGTCACACATATCCACCAGGACCACCGTCACACGTATCCACCAGGACCACCGTCACACGTATCCACCAGGACCACCGTCACACGTATCTACCAGAGTAGTAGGGAGTAAGAGCCACAGGCAACTTTTTTTTTTGGCGAGAGGACCCCTGTGGACTGTAAGAGCCACAGGCAACTTTTTTTTTTGGGGAGCGGACCCCTGTGGACTGTAAGATCCACAGGCAACTTTTTTTTTTTTTTTTCTGGAAATTCATGTGTAGCGCTTTAGGGTTTTCAGGTGAATTTGGGGAGTCACAGATTTGGAATTAAGGAATTCTTATGAGGAAAATAATTATTGAGATTTTAGAAGTTTGTTAAAGTTCTTATGAGAAAAATAATTTCCGAGACATAGAAGTTTGTTAAGGCCTTATGGGACAAATTCAAGTAACGTATGTAGCTCTTTAGGGCTTCCAGGAGAACTCTACGGACATGATTTACATGTTTTCAACTTACAAAATCGTCTATGTAAGCCTTAGTTATTCATATAAATTTAGAAAAACACCTGTGTAAGTCATGGTTTTCAGGGTTTCGTACATCACACCCCCCTCCCTCCCCCCTTACCTCGCAATCTCTCGCGTCACCTTTATTTACCTTACGCCCGGCCAGCCAGACCTCTTATCTTATCTTCTCCATAATAATATCTGGACCGTCCCTCCTCTCTCTCTCTCTCTCCTTTCATTCAGTTCAACTATTTTCCAACATCGTATGTTTGCTCCTTTTCATTAAGCAAGTCAGTTTTACACAAATAAATCATGTTAGTAAGCATGTTCTAGCTCACGTTCCCCCACCTTAGTCCCCTGTCGTATAATGAATACTATCATTCCAATCCCTCTAAAATTTAAAAATAATCATATTTCAAATGTAGTTCAATACAGTAATTTAGTTACCAAGCTCCAGCGCTTGTCCTCCGCCTTAGCTCTCTCTCGTATCTTCGTTAGTATCAGTCCAATTTCCCTGAAATTTTTACCCTCTGTATTTCGGGCACCGTAAATAAGATCAAAACAGTTACCAAGCTCCAGCTCTTGTCCTCCGCCTTAGCTCTCTCTCGTATCTTCGTTAGTATCAGTCCAATTTCCCTGAAATTTCTACCCTCTGTATTTCAGGCACCGTAAATAAGATCAAAACAGTTACCAAGCTCCAGCGCTTGTCCTCCGCCTTAGTTCTCTTTCGTATCTTTGTAAATAAACCATCAATTTCCCTTAAATTGTTACCCTCTGTATTTCAGACACCGTAAATAAAATCAAGTCAGTTATCGAGCTCCAGCTCTCGTCCCCGCCTTAATTCTCTTTCGTATCTTTGTAAATAACCCATCAATTTCCCTAAAATTAAAAGCAGACATACTTCAAAGTTAGTAAATAAGATCAAGTCAGTTACTGAGCTCCAGCTCTCGTCCCCCACCCTCTTCCACCCTCAAGTCTTTGTAAATAAACCATCAATTTCCCTTAAATTTTTACCCTCTGTATTTCAGACACCGTAAATAAAATCAAGTCAGTTATCGAGCTCCAGCTCTCGTCCCCGCCTTAATTCTCTTTCGTATCTTTGTAAATAACCCATCAATTTCCCTAAAATTAAAAGCAGACATACTTCAAAGTTAGTAAATAAGATCAAGTCAGTTACTGAGCTCCAGCTCTCGTCCCCCACCCTCTTCCACCCTCAAGTCTTTGTAAATAAAACATCAATTTCCCTTAAATTTTTACCCTCTGTATTTCAGACATAGTAAATATGATGAAAACAATTATAAAACTCTAGCTCTTGTCCTCTGTCCAAGTTCACTCCTGTAAATTCATTACTATCAATCCAAATCCCCCTGAGATTTAAACACCCAACTACATTTTCAGACATAGTAAATAAAAACCAGTTCAGTTATCAAGTTACAACTCTTGTGCCCCAGCTTAGTTCATTTGTGCAAGTTCTTTATTTTCCAACTAAATCACCCTGAGATTTAAGATCACCTTATTTTCTAACGTAGTAAAATTAATCTGGACATTAGCCTTAGATCATCAGACATAAATATATTCGATCAAGTCCGTCTCCAGCGTATCTCTTATCCGAGTATACACATAACCCCAACCTGTTTAATTATCTTTCACCCCCTCCCACCTTCCTCCATCTCATCCAAGTCTCATAAATTTAAATGTAGCTGTTAATTTGCGTTCTTTCCCCATTCATAGCATATTCTCTGTAAGTTCAGATCTGTACTTAGTCTTACATATTCTCTAGTTCTTTCCCATTTATACAAGACTTAAACAACTATTACCGTCTCCTCTATCTTATTTAAACATGAGTCATATGTAAATATACTCGACTCTTTCCATCCATTACAAGTCCTAGCTTGTTCACCGCCCAACTCACTACGCTATTTCTACTCTACATGTTATAGCATGTTTTCCGCTCATCTTGGTACCAACCCTTACAATCTCTCTCTCATTCCTTTACATGTCTCAGCATGTTCGCCTCGCATCTTACTACGCTGTCTACTTTACATGTCGTAGCGTGTATTACTGTGTCCCATATCTTATTTAAACATGAGTCATATGTAAATATACCCGACTCCTTCCATCCATTACAAGTCCTAGCTTGTTCACCGCCCAACTCACTACACTGTCTACTTTACATGTTGTAGCATGTTTTCCGCACATCTTGATACCATCCCTTACAATCTCTCAATCCTTTACACATCCCAACTTTCAACCCTTTCTTACAATTTTCCTCCATCCCTCCGCTACATGTTCTTACCCGTTCATTACAGTCCACTACATATTCTCTAATCATCTCTGTACTAATTCTCAAAACTAGTTGTTTCTGTCATTTTAGTAAGTAAGTAAGTAAGTAGATCATCGTTATTAACAACGACAACAACAACAACAACAGTAACATTACTAATTCACAGTAAGTTACTACTGAGCATTTGGTAGTTATCCATTTTCAAATAAGGTCAATATAAATCATTCTAAGACATCTTCGTACAATTAAAGATACTTGCCTGTGCACTAAGTCATTACTTACAGTAGCATCTTAAGGCATTGTTTTCGTAACTCAGTTTTATTAAACATACACCTTCATTAGTCAAAGGAAAACTTTTCAAGTCATTGTATTCAATATTTCCGTTAAACTTACTACATCATGTCATTATTCTGTTTCATAATTAAGTACTTGTTTCAGTCCTCCAATGTAATAAGCAAATTATTCTATTAAGGATAAAGAAATCTTATTTAGAAGAGACATTAAGTTTATTACAACATTTAACGCATACAAGTGTTTTTAGTAGTTATACAGGTATTCAAGAAATCATAAGTGTTCTTAGTAGTTTTACAAGTGTTCAAGAAAATCATATACAAGTAAGTGTTCTTAGTAGTTATACAGGTATTTCAAGAAATCATAAGTGTTCAAGAAGCAATCATATACAAGTGTTCTTAGTAGTTATACAAGTGTTCAAGAAAATCATATACAAGTGTTCTTAGTAGTTATACAAGTGTTCAAGAAATCATAAACACTATAGTCTTATATAGAAATAAACATTTGAATTTATAAAAGAATTATAAGTAAAACATGTATTTGATTTCACACAATGAAACTCACTATCCAGCAAGTTAAAAAATCCATCACATGCACAGCATCCCCCTTCCCCTTCTCCAAAATAGATTAGTTTTTGTCCCTTAAATTCCTTTAAAACATAGAAAGCATCGCTATAAACATTATCATCACAAATCAATTCAGGCCAGGACATTAGAAGTACTTCTCTGTCATTACAATAAGTCCTAACTGCTTCTACAGCATCCATTTGTTCAACCTCCATCCACTTACTCTCACCCATATTCGAGTAATTATCTGTAGCTCGTACCACATTAGTATGTCTTATCCTAATAAGATTTTCAATAAAGGCCATACCAGAGAAAACACCAAGTACAGGATCCTGTCCTATAAATCTCATCACTGCCTCTATTTCTATCTTTTGGGGGGTATGATATCCTATTTCTGGTCTCATCTTTATTAAATTTAACGGAAAAGATGGAAAGCTCTCCTCCATATAATCAATTAAACTCCAATGTTCATCTTCTTCTGTTTTAGGGTGAATAATACTAAGCTCTTTCACAGTCTTACTATTTACCTGCTGTTGCAGTTCATCCTGGCTCATTATAGTATACACTTCTCGTTCTTCAGAACTCAACTTATTAATAAACCAGTTTGCAGCATTTGGAGAACCAATTTCATCCACAAATTTTCTTATAAAAAATTTATCCTTTAAGTTACATCCTATAGGCACTTCTTCAAATTCTGGAAATATGTATTTAAAACGGGGTTTAGGTCTAAAAGTGCAAATTATTTTATCGCCTTTAAATAACAAAGAAATTTTCTTCATCTCGGCCTTACTAGGAATTTTCGTCAGCAACAACACTTGACAATTCTCATGTTTCTTGAGTACATCTGTAACACTCTCTTTTAAGCTAAATAAGACTATGTCACATTTTATCAATGGAAGTTCTTCTTTCAACTTTATAAAATCACGACCAATCAGTATCATTAAAACATTTTCACTTTTGCTAATAAACTTTGCTAGAGCTGGAACAATGTTCTCATGCGTACATTTATCAGTATGTGTCATCACTTTATAAGTCTGTTTTTCCGCCAGGGGCATATTCTTCCACAAAACAGTCGAAGCTGGACTTTGCCATATAGTTTCTGACACAAGATCAGGCATGCTTCCAAACCCTGGTAGACTCTTCACATCCATCACATGGGGTAAATCTTTAAACAAAGAAAAATACAATATTTAACACAGGGACTATTAAATAATCATAATATTTCAAAACTAAAAGATATTCAATAATAAGCAAAATTATATCACAACAAATATAACGAGTACTGTAAGTACATCATACAATAAGCACTTACTGTATACAGCAGCCATCGATCCGAGTATGTCTTCTCACTGTTGGACCGAGATGGGGAGTTTATGGCAAGATATATCCCGACCTAGCTTATCACATCGGAGATTGTTACGCTCCGCCCCTCTCTCTTAGCTGTAGTTTCCAAATTAGTTATATGTATTATTTTAGATCTACTAGTTTTAACTATGACATTCTCTTCCGTTTATTAGATCCACCCTCTACTTGTTTCTTCTCTCTCCCAGTCCCCGTAACATCTTCTCCAAGAGGTATACGAACCATTAATAATTCTTTTTTATTATTCTTTAAAACATAAGCTAAATGGGCTAGTCCTGGAAAATAGTGTGTCTCCCATTCTTCTTGTTCTTCTTTACTCCATCCTATTCCGTCATTAAACCCAATACCATATGGAATAATTATACGCTGGATTAAATTATTATTTCTTGCCTGACAACAAATTTGTCTTATTGCAGATTTAAAACTCCAACGTTTAATAATATCTTTCTGTAATCCTAGATCTTCATTAGAGCTACTGTATTGAAGTCCTATAATATGAGGTTTTATTTCTGGTTCTGGAGATAAAGCAAGTACTATACCACCAGGAGTTATATTATTCTGTACCACTTCACACTCGGAAACTTTACTGTAAGGATATTTTTCCCATAACAGTTGTGCAAATCCACCAGATAAATTATGAGAATCGTAGACAAGACAGTCTCCAGGTTTTAGAATTTCATCACTAGTAAAATCAGCATCTATAATACACTTATTCAAACGCTTAAGCTTCACTTGCATGTACATAGAACAATCCATCTTGAAGTAAGACAGAAAAAGTTTCGTACCTCTTCCTATATACTCAGAAAAGTAGAGTTGACATTTAGACATTAAAAAAGGGAGAAAATAAACACACGAGTTTCTATTTTGTTATTTAATGTGTAAAAATGTACAATGTATTTAATTTGTAAAAATGTACAAAGTATAAATTATTTACAGACATTATTATTCCCAATCCATCTTCTCTTCTAAATTTGTAAAACTACTACTAACACACATTGTAACATTAGTATCAACAGACGTAGTAACATTAACAGGTGTTGAATTAATTGTATCAGACAACTTAGTGTTGATAGAAGGTGAACTAGCATCAGCGGTAGCAGGCGTAGCATCATCTTCAGGTGTCCTAGCAGCATCAGTAGCATTAGTTGTGGGTCCATTTTGAAGAACAGCAATGTATGGAATCTTATTTTCAAAGATGCCGTGGGTGGATGACTGAGGAGGAACGATGTTTTCAGGACGTACTATGAAGAGTACAATACCTCGTTTTCGTAGTTTTTGTCCTATTTTCTCAAGTATAGGCAAATATTTACTTTCCCATACTGCGCAGTTGTCCAAATAACTTGACATGCCAAACCCATATGGAATAATAATTCTCTTAACACATCTTTTAAGAATGAAAACAAGGGCTTCCTTCAGAGCATTTTCAAACCAGCGCCATCTCTGATATTCTGTATCTTTTTCAAGTCCATCGTAAAAATGTTCATCTAAACTTCGTACTTCACACGGAGGATTTTCATATGCTGGTAAAGTTGCAGGTCTACTAGCAAACTGAGTCACTAAACCAATAATAAGGGGTAGATGGGGATCTTCATCCATCCTGTTGTTAAATTCAGGTGGTTCTCCAATATGTATACTGCCAGGGTTACTGCGATAAGATACAACAGCCCTGTTTTTGTAAGGAAAGTTTTCACGATGTAATCTCGCATATGGGTAACGATCCCACAATCCTTGCACAATTTTACACATTTGTACACTCGTAGCATCAAGATCGTACAATAAACAGTCGTGATTATTGTAGACGGACAGGGAGGCAAAGTCTCCAATAATAGTCTTGATCTCCATAGCCTTGAATATCCAAGCTTGAAGTAGATTCTGACATCCAAGAAGAGGAGGACACCGTAAGAGATCACTCCGGGGGAAGCATATATACATCTTTAGGCTGCGCGTAGAAACACTGCGCACACAAAAGGTTGCCAAGTGTTACTTGCTCTTCCTCTGCATAATCTCCTCGTTAAACAGTAATTTAACTTCCACTCCGTAGGGTTTTAACTGTTTATACATATCTTCAATAACAGGAAGATAAGTATTTTCCCAAACTTTATCTCTTCGAACACATGTAATCCCAATTCCTGTTGGTATTATAACTCTCATAATTTGAGGAGAGCCCTTGATAAAGTTAAATAAATCTTTCATACCATTCTTGAAGTAGACGAGACGATTAATGGATGTATCTTCGTTTAATCCAGAGAGCATGTTTCTGTCTTTTGAGTTTTCTATAATTCCCTGAGCAATGTTATTACTTTCTATAGGTAATCCAATACCGTATTGTGTGGTTATAGCAACAATATACGGAAGATTTTCTCCTTTAGAGATATGAATTGTTCCTGGTACTGGACGATCTTCAGGGATACATCTCTTAAGACTGTACAAGGGTCGGCGAACATTATAAGCATCAGCATGAGAATATTTCTTGGCTAAGTCTAGGGCCATTCCTCTGGGAACACAGGATATACAGTTCACTCCGTACACAATACAGGTTTCATTATTACAAAATGAATCGTCGGTTAAATAACCCTGACAAGTTGTCAGAACAGTATCCATGGTGAATTTTCTTTCTCGTAAGGTAGTAGATACGATCCAGATAGTCGTAATAATATCCCTAATGTGAGGTCCGCGCTCTTATATTGGGGGAAATGTAAAAGTTACCACTTATTTGAATATATTAATAAGGATTTTTGTTACCTTAGAGTGATATTATATATTACATTATAACTAATAGTATATTTCATTTTAGGATATAGATGCTTTAAGCATATATTTTAATTAGATTAAATAAGAATTTACTACTAAATTATATATATATATATATCTATCATTATGTACGGCAGCTACGAATAATGACGTAACAGTATACTTTTAGCGAGATTGCCAAAGTGATGTATTTTTCTAATAAGTCTAATAAATAATGAAAGTAGTTTACTAAGTATTTATATAAGAGCTTTATTTAATTATGAAACTTTAAGGATTTTTAAATAGAGAAGTATTTAGAGGAGATTACTGTCTATTATAAATGAGGAAACTGTTAAATATGTAGCGATGTACGATACTTATTTTAGGGATATATATACTTGCTTATCCTACTCTAATAGTTAGTGCTGCCCTCACACGATGGATCCTTTGTGTGCCAGGAAGTTTTACAGTATAGAAAGCCTTAAATGTGCAGGAGTTAGACTACAAACATTTGTGGATTGGCCCATTAAGTGGTTAAACCCTATTGACTTAGTTGAAGATGGGTTCTATTACCTTCGCAATAGTGATTACTGTTTGTGTGCATTTTGTTATTGTATAGTAGGTGCATGGATTGTTGGTGATACCCCCAGAAGACGTCATAAGATCATTAATCAAGACTGTGCCTTTATTAGAGGCGAGAGGAGTGACAATGTTTCTTTAGAGGTGTCTGAGATAGCTTTCAAATATGGACTGGAATTTGTTTCCCATAAAATAGAATTGGGAAATAAGAAAATAAGTGGTAGTAGTAAGTATATATTCTTATGATGTATTCTTATACCAGTCTTATATACTCTGTACAAAACTTGATTGCTTAAATAGATACTTCTTATTCTTCTAAAGAATAATTTACGTAACTACGTTATATTTTTTTAGGTGGTGCTCCTCCTAAGGAAGATCTGGGATTGATAAAATTTAGGAAATCGCTGAATCCAGGATTGGTAACTTATAAATGTCGCCTAGAGACATTTGATATGACATGGCCTGGAAGCGTCAAGCAAACTTCTCATGAGCTGGCAGAAGCTGGTTTTTTTTACTGTGGTATGAAGTGTTTTAACTATTTTAAACTTAATAGAGTTATAAGTAAAGAAATAATGAATATTAGTTAAAAGATAGTAACGAGATAATGCTGGATTGTTTTATGGTTTTCAGGTATAAGTGACCACGTCTGCTGCTATCACTGCGCCTGTGGAATACGAAATTGGAGACCAGAAGATGATCCTTGGACTTTACATGCGAGATGTAGTCCAGAATGTGCTTACATTATTCTTGCAAGGGGCAAGGAATTTGTTAAGAATGCTAGATTGACAATGCCATTACCTATAAAACCTATAGACAATGATTTAATTAATATCTTAATGGAGGGTATGGATAAGTTCAAACATCTGATTCATAAAAAATTAATACCTGTGGAGAGTATAAGATATGCTTTAAGTGAGTACCTTAAGGAATCCAGAGATTTGTTGCCTTTTATTATACAAAGTAGATGTCTAGAAATCGTGTTGAGGTATATGCAAGAGGGAACAGATATTTATTTACGGGTACGGGACTTAATTTATGAAGCAGTTGATGATAAAAAGGAACAAGAAGTTACGCTTGAAGATCTGGGATTGAAAACTTTACCGGAGACTTGTACTAACACTGATGAAAACAAGGACTGTATAGAACAATCTTGGGAAGAAGATATTTTATGCAGAGTTTGTATGGATAAAAATATAAATATTGTAATACTACCATGTAAACATATGGTGACATGCAGTGGTTGTCTTTTAGCTCTGAAATGCTGTCCAATTTGTAGAGGAAATATTTTATATATAATAAATCCAATTGCTTCTTGAACACTTGTATATGATTTTCTTGAACATTTGTATAACTACTAAGAACACTTGTATATGATTTTCTTGAACACTTGTATAACTACTAAGAACACTTGTATATGATTTTCTTGAACACTTATGATTTCTTGAAATACCTGTATAACTACTAAGAACACTTACTTGTATATGATTTTCTTGAACACTTGTAAAACTACTAAGAACACTTATGATTTCTTGAATACCTGTATAACTACTAAAAACACTTGTATGCGTTAAATGTTGTAATAAACTTAATGTCTCTTCTAAATAAGATTTCTTTATCCTTAATAGAATAATTTGCTTATTACATTGGAGGACTGAAACAAGTACTTAATTATGAAACAGAATAATGACATGATGTAGTAAGTTTAACGGAAATATTGAATACAATGACTTGAAAAGTTTTCCTTTGACTAATGAAGGTGTATGTTTAATAAAACTGAGTTACGAAAACAATGCCTTAAGATGCTACTGTAAGTAATGACTTAGTGCACAGGCAAGTATCTTTAATTGTACGAAGATGTCTTAGAATGATTTATATTGACCTTATTTGAAAATGGATAACTACCAAATGCTCAGTAGTAACTTACTGTGAATTAGTAATGTTACTGTTGTTGTTGTTGTTGTCGTTGTTAATAACGATGATCTACTTACTTACTTACTTACTAAAATGACAGAAACAACTAGTTTTGAGAATTAGTACAGAGATGATTAGAGAATATGTAGTGGACTGTAATGAACGGGTAAGAACATGTAGCGGAGGGATGGAGGAAAATTGTAAGAAAGGGTTGAAAGTTGGGATGTGTAAAGGATTGAGAGATTGTAAGGGATGGTATCAAGATGTGCGGAAAACATGCTACAACATGTAAAGTAGACAGTGTAGTGAGTTGGGCGGTGAACAAGCTAGGACTTGTAATGGATGGAAGGAGTCGGGTATATTTACATATGACTCATGTTTAAATAAGATATGGGACACAGTAATACACGCTACAACATGTAAAGTAGACAGCGTAGTAAGATGCGAGGCGAACATGCTGAGACATGTAAAGGAATGAGAGAGAGATTGTAAGGGTTGGTACCAAGATGAGCGGAAAACATGCTATAACATGTAGAGTAGAAATAGCGTAGTGAGTTGGGCGGTGAACAAGCTAGGACTTGTAATGGATGGAAAGAGTCGGGTATATTTACATATGACTCATGTTTAAATAAGATAGAGGAGACGGTAATAGTTGTTTAAGTCTTGTATAAATGGGAAAGAACTAGAGAATATGTAAGACTAAGTACAGATCTGAACTTACAGAGAATATGCTATGAATGGGGAAAGAACGCAAATTAACAGCTACATTTAAATTTATGAGACTTGGATGAGATGGAGGAAGGTGGGAGGGGGTGAAAGATAATTAAACAGGTTGGGGTTATGTGTATACTCGGATAAGAGATACGCTGGAGACGGACTTGATCGAATATATTTATGTCTGATGATCTAAGGCTAATGTCCAGATTAATTTTACTACGTTAGAAAATAAGGTGATCTTAAATCTCAGGGTGATTTAGTTGGAAAATAAAGAACTTGCACAAATGAACTAAGCTGGGGCACAAGAGTTGTAACTTGATAACTGAACTGGTTTTTATTTACTATGTCTGAAAATGTAGTTGGGTGTTTAAATCTCAGGGGGATTTGGATTGATAGTAATGAATTTACAGGAGTGAACTTGGACAGAGGACAAGAGCTAGAGTTTTATAATTGTTTTCATCATATTTACTATGTCTGAAATACAGAGGGTAAAAATTTAAGGGAAATTGATGGTTTATTTACAAAGACTTGAGGGTGGAAGAGGGTGGGGGACGAGAGCTGGAGCTCAGTAACTGACATGATCTTATTTACTAACTTTGAAGTATGTCTGCTTTTAATTTTAGGGAAATTGATGGGTTATTTACAAAGATACGAAAGAGAATTAAGGCGGGGACGAGAGCTGGAGCTCGATAACTGACTTGATTTTATTTACGGTGTCTGAAATACAGAGGGTAAAAATTTAAGGGAAATTGATGGTTTATTTACAAAGACTTGAGGGTGGAAGAGGGTGGGGGACGAGAGCTGGAGCTCAGTAACTGACTTGATCTTATTTACTAACTTTGAAGTATGTCTGCTTTTAATTTTAGGGAAATTGATGGGTTATTTACAAAGATACGAAAGAGAATTAAGGCGGGGACGAGAGCTGGAGCTCGATAACTGACTTGATTTTATTTACGGTGTCTGAAATACAGAGGGTAACAATTTAAGGGAAATTGATGGTTTATTTACAAAGATACGAAAGAGAACTAAGGCGGAGGACAAGCGCTGGAGCTTGGTAACTGTTTTGATCTTATTTACGGTGCCTGAAATACAGAGGGTAGAAATTTCAGGGAAATTGGACTGATACTAACGAAGATACGAGAGAGAGCTAAGGCGGAGGACAAGAGCTGGAGCTTGGTAACTGTTTTGATCTTATTTACGGTGCCCGAAATACAGAGGGTAAAAATTTCAGGGAAATTGGACTGATACTAACGAAGATACGAGAGAGAGCTAAGGCGGAGGACAAGCGCTGGAGCTTGGTAACTAAATTACTGTATTGAACTACATTTGAAATATGATTATTTTTAAATTTTAGAGGGATTGGAATGATAGTATTCATTATACGACAGGGGACTAAGGTGGGGGAACGTGAGCTAGAACATGCTTACTAACATGATTTATTTGTGTAAAACTGACTTGCTTAATGAAAAGGAGCAAACATACGATGTTGGAAAATAGTTGAACTGAATGAAAGGAGAGAGAGAGAGAGAGGAGGGACGGTCCAGATATTATTATGGAGAAGATAAGATAAGAGGTCTGGCTGGCCGGGCGTAAGGTAAATAAAGGTGACGCGAGAGATTGCGAGGTAAGGGGGGAGGGAGGGGGGTGTGATGTACGAAACCCTGAAAACCATGACTTACACAGGTGTTTTTCTAAATTTATATGAATAACTAAGGCTTACATAGACGATTTTGTAAGTTGAAAACATGTAAAACATGTCCGTAGAGTTCTCCTGGAAGCCCTAAAGAGCTACATACGTTACTTGAATTTGTCCCATAAGGCCTTAACAAACTTCTATGTCTCGGAAATTATTTTTCTCATAAGAACTTTAACAAACTTCTAAAATCTCAATAATTATTTTCCTCATAAGAATTCCTTAATTCCAAATCTGTGACTCCCCAAATTCACCTGAAAACCCTAAAGCGCTACACATGAATTTCCAGAAAAAAAAAAAAAAAAGTTGCCTGTGGATCTTACAGTCCACAGGGGTCCGCTCCCCAAAAAAAAAAAGTTGCCTGTGGCTCTTACAGTCCACAGGGGTCCTCTCGCCAAAAAAAAAAGTTGCCTGTGGCTCTTACTCCCTACTACTTACCAGGACCACCGTCACACGTATCCACCCAGGACCACCGTCACACGTATCTACCAGGACCACCGTCACACGTATCCACCAGGACCTCTGTCACACGTATCCACCAGGACCACCGCCACACGTATCCACCAGGACCACCGTCACACGTATCCACTAGGACCACCGTCACACGTATCTACCAGGACCACCGTCACACGTATCCACCAGGACCACCGTCACACGTATCCACCAGGACCACCGTCACACGTATCCACCAGGACCTCTGTCACACGTATCCACCAGGACCACCGTCACACGTATCCACCAGGACCACCGTCACACATATCCACCAAGACCACCGTCACACATATCCAACAGGACCACCGTCACACATATCCACCAAGCCCACCGTCACACATATCCAACAGGACCACCGTCACACATATCCACCAAGCCCACCGTCACACATATCCAACAGGACCACCGTCACACATATCCACCAAGCCCACCGTCACACATATCCACCAGGACCACCGTCACACATATCCACCAAGACCACCGTCACACGTATCCACCAGGACCTCTGTCACACGTATCCACCAAGACCACCGTCACACATATCCACCAAGACCACCGTCACACGTATCCACCAGGACCTCTGTCACACGTATCCACCAAGACCACCGTCACACGTATCCACCAGAACCACCGTCACACATATCCACCAAGCCCACCGTCACACATATCCACCAAGCCCACCGTCACACATATCCACCAAGACCACCGTCACACATATCCAACAGGACCACCGTCACACATATCCACCAGGACCACCGTCACACATATCCAACAGGACCACCGTCACACATATCCACCAAGCCCACCGTCACACATATCCACCAGGACCACCGTCACACATATCCAACAGGACCACCGTCACACATATCCACCAAGCCCACCGTCACACATATCCAACAGGACCACCGTCACACATATCCACCAGGACCACCGTCACACATATCCACCAAGACCACCGTCACACGTATCCACCAGGACCTCTGTCACACGTATCCACCAAGACCACCGTCACACATTACACCAAGACCACCGTCACACGTATCCACCAGGACCACCGTCACACGTATCCACCAAGACCACCGTCACACATATCCACCAAGACCACCGTCACACGTATCCACCAGGACCACCGTCACACGTATCCACCAAAAACACCATCACACGTATCTTCTCACACTGTGAAGGGATGAGGTAGGGGCTCTCTTCACACTGTGGAGGGAAGAGGTAGGGGCTCTCTTCACATTGTCGAGGGAAGAGGTAGGGGCTCTCTTCACACTGTGGAGGGAAGAGGTGGGGGCTCTCTTCACACTGTGGAGGGATGAGGTAGGTGCTCTCTTCACACTGTGGAGGGAAGAGGTGGGGGCTCTCTTCACACTGTGGAGGGATGAGGTAGGTGCTCTCTTCACACTGTGGAGGGAAGAGGTGGGGGCTCTCTTCACACTGTGGAGGGATGAGGTAGGTGCTCTCTTCACACTGTGGAGGGATGAGGTAGGTGCTCTCTTCACACTGTGGAGGGAAGAGGTAGGGGCTCTCTTCACACTGTGGAGGGAAGAGGTAGGGGCTCTCTTCACACTGTGGAGGGATGAGGTAGGTGCTCTCTTCACACTGTGGAGGGATGAGGTAGGTGCTCTCTTCACACTGTGGAGGGAAGAGGTGGGGGCTCTCTTCACACTGTGGAGGGATGAGGTAGGTGCTCTCTTCACACTGTGGAGGGATGAGGTAGGTGCTCTCTTCACACTGTGGAGGGAAGAGGTAGGGGCTCTCTTCACACTGTGGAGGGATGAGGTAGGTGCTCTCTTCACACTGTGGAGGGATGAGGTAGGTTCTCTCTTCACACTGTGGAGGGATGAGGTAGGGGCTCTCTTCACACTGTGGAGGAATGAGGTAGGTGCTCTCTTCACACTGTGGAGGGATGAGGTAGGGGCTCTCTTCACACTGGAGGGAAGAGGTAGGTGCTCTCTTCACACTGTGGAGGGATGAGGTAGGTGCTCTCTTCACACTGTGGAGGGATGAGGTTGGTGCTCTCTTTACACTGTGGAGGGATGATGTAGGGGTTCTGTTCACACTGTGGAGGGAAGAGGTAGGTGCTCTCTTCACACTGTGGAGGGAAGAGGTAGGTGCTCTCTTCACACTGTGGACGTATGAGGTAGGGGCTCTCTTCACACTGTGGAGGGAAGAGGTAGGTGCTCTCTTCACACTGTGGAGGGAAGAGGTAGGTGCTCTCTTCACACTGTGGAGGGAAGAGGTAGGTGCTCTCTTCACACTGTGGAGGGATGATGTAACAAGGGGGGGGGGGTGTTCTCGAATTATCTTTCCATCTTTTTCCCCCTCTACCCGTATTCTTACTTTTTATTCTCTACAAGGGACTCCAAAACTTTTACTAAAGCCGACTCCACGCCTCGTGGTCCTAAGACGATTGACCGACTTAGGATTCTACAACCCGTATGACGTGACATAGGCTTTGAGCAAAACCCTAGAGTCGCCTCCGCCGCCACCACCAGACCAGTAACACAGAGCAATGATCGAGGTCTGGATCTATCATGCTAATTAATCATCCTTGGGGCTTGATGCCCCTATAACCGGTACCCTTTAAGATCTTAAGTGTGGAATTAATTAAACGGGAATGATGAATTCCGATTCGATGTTAGAATCGGCGCCCAATTCAACTCTGCCTCGTGTGGACCACGTGACCAGGACAAATTCATATACATATAACATACACATGGAAATAATGAAAATGCAAATTTACTAGCTATTAATTTATTAAAAGAAAAACTAAAACAAAATCTAAATGGTTATCACTCCCTGTCCCGTTAACACTCCCTACTTGACCTGAACGGCAATGAATTGACTATCCCTATAAGAACTCATAAAGCAACTCTACCTTGGGCGACCAGCTCAGATGTTGGGGCTGGTCTTGGGGGAGAGGTAAGATGGTTGACCTCTCCCAGTTGATCTCGAGTCCACACTACTGTCCTCTCTCTGGTCTTCCCCAGACTAGAGCATTGTATTGTTCCGCATCGCTTACCAAGTTACTTAGCAAGGTTTAAGTTATAACAATTAACCTCTGTTGTACTTAATTGATCCAGACTGGTTGAATTATTTTACTGAAGTTAACTTACACAAGCATCTAACTGCAGAGCTGTTCCCGATCACCAAATGGCTATTTGACCCTTGAGAAATAGTGGAAATGTCAACTCTGATGACCTTATGACCGCCAGGTCACTCCGCCTTACAACTTAGATCTGATTCGTGACGTCACTGATGGTGACTTAACTCAATAATTAACTCTTGATATTATAACTAATAATACTCTATAATACAATTTGAATGCAACCTGAATAAAGACTATTTTCTCTAAATTACTGAATACTATAGAATGATTCATTATACGCAACTATGGATAAGGCGTCAATTATTTTCACCGCGAATTCCCTGGGGTCAGGTCCCGGGTCACCACGCGGGTCCAGCTTCCCATTTTCCCTTGTCGATAAACCATTCTGGATAATTCTTACAAACAGCCTAGTTTGTTACAATGAGGTAGGTGCTCTTTTCACACTGTGGAGGGATGAGGTAGGGGCTCTCTTCACACTGTGGAGGGATGAGGTAGGGGCTCTCTTCACACTGTGGAGGGATGAGGTAGGGGCTCTCTTCACACTGTGGAGGGAAGAGGTAGGTGCTCTCTTCACACTGTGGAGGGATGAGGTAGAGGCTCTCTTCACACTGTGGAGGGAAGAGGTAGGTGCTCTCTTCACACTGTGGAGGGATGAGGTAGGGGCTCTCTTCACACTGTGGAGGGAAGAGGTAGGTGCTCTCTTCACACTGTGGAGGGATGAGGTAGGGGCTCTCTTCACACTGTGGAGGGAAGAGGTAGGGGCTCTCTTCACACTGTGGAGGGATGAGGTAGGGGCTTTCTTCACACTGTGGAGGGATGAGGTAGGGGCTCTCTTCACACTGTGGAGGGATGAGGTAGGGGCTCTCTTCACACTGTGGAGGGAAGAGGTAGGTGCTCTTTTCACACTGTGGAGGGATGAGGTAGGGCTCTCTTCACACTGTGGATGGATGAGGTAGGGGCTCTCTTCACCCTGTGGAGGGATGAGGTAGGGGCTCTCTTCACACTGGAGGAAAGAGGTAGGCGCTCTCTTCACACTGTGGAGGGATGAGGTAGGGGCTCTCTTCACACTGTGGAGGGAAGAGGTAGGTGCTCTCTTCACACTGTGGAGGGATGAGGTAGGGGCTCTCTTCACACTGTGGAGGGAAGAGGTAGGGGCTCTCTTCACACTGTGGAGGGATGAGGTAGGGGCTTTCTTCACACTGTGGAGGGATGAGGTAGGGGCTCTCTTCACACTGTGGAGGGAAGAGGTAGGTGCTCTCTTCACACTGTGGAGGAATGAGGTAGGGCTCTCTTCACACTGTGGATGGATGAGGTAGGGGCTCTCTTCACCCTGTGGAGGGATGAGGTAGGGGCTCTCTTCACACTGGAGGAAAGAGGTAGGTGCTCTCTTCACACTGTGGCGGGATGAGGTAGGGGCTCTCTTCACACTGTGGTGGAAGAGGTAGGTGCTCTCTTCACACTGTGGAGGGATGAGGTAGGGGCTCTCTTCACACTGTGGAGGGATGAGGTAGGGGCACTCTTCACACTTTGGAGGGATGAGGTAGGGGCTTTCCTCACACTGTGGAGGAAAGAGGTACGAGCTTTTCTCGCACTGAGGAGGAAAGAGGTAGGTGCTTTCCTCACACTGTCGAGGGAAGAGGTAGGGGCTCTCTTCACACAGTGGAGAGACGAGGTAGTGGCTTATCTCACACTGTGGAGGAACCAGGTAGAGGCTCTCCTCACACTGTGGAGGGATGTGGTAGGGGCTCTCCTCACACTGTGGAGGGATCAGGTAGGCGCTCTCCTCACGCTGTCAAGGGATGAGGTAGGTGCTCTCCTAACCCTGAGGAGGGATAAAGTAGGGGCTCTCCTCACATTGTGGAGGGATGAGGTAGGGGCTCTCCTCACATTGTGGAGGGATGAGGTAGGGGCTCTCCTAACACTTTGGAGGGATGTGGGAGGGGCTCTCCTCACACTGTGGAGAGATGAGGTAGGGGCTCTCCTCACATTGTGGAGGGATGAGGTAGGGGCTCTCCTCACACTGTGGAGAGATGAGGTAGGGGCTCTCCTCACATTGTGGAGGGATGAGGTAGGGGCTCTCCTCACACTGTGGAGAGATGAGGTAGGGGCTCTACTCATGCTGAGGAGGGATGAGGTAGGGGTTCACCTCACACTGTGGAGGGATGAGGTAGGGGCTCTCCTCACACTATGGAGGGACGAGCTAGTGGCTCTCCACTCACTGTGGAGAGATGATGTAGGAGCTCTCCTAACACTACGGAGGGATGAGGAAGAGGCTCTGCTCACGCTGTCAAGGGATGAGGTAGGGGCTCTGCTCACGCTGTCAAGGGATGAGGTAGGGGCTCTCCTCACACGGTGGAGGGATGAGGTAAATACCTATTTGATATTAAATAACAATTATTTAATTATTCTTATTCTTTATTTTACTATTTTTAGGGTACATGAAATTTCAAACTTATTTATACACAATAATATAAATGCATTGTCATACCCATATATAGTATGGGAAATATGATGCCATGAACGAAGTCAAAGTCATTCGCCGAACGTATTAGTCATTATTTTCTCACAAACGATAGGGGATAACAAAACCACATAGAATATAAGTGTACAGTAAAGTCAATTTTATTCAGGAAAGTACATACATAGTTGATTTACAAACATAATGTTGGATTTATAGATAGAGCTAGTGCATACAATACCTAAAGCCACTATAGTAGGCATAGCATTTCAGGCAACCGGGCAGTATATATGTAACTTTACTCAAATCTCTGAATATGTTAGATATTAAGTCCCTGCACATCCTCTCATGTATATTTTATATATATAAAACGCTGAACTGTAATGTCAATCCTGATCTTAAAAGCTTCCTAGAAGGTTGTAACAGATCCCATGAGCACCACACCAGAAACAAATACCTATTTGATATTCCAAGAGTACGACTTAATCAAACTAGAAATGCTTTACAAATCAAGGGACCTCGAATGTGGAATGACCTTCCCAATTACGTTAAAGACTGTACCTCTCCCAACCAGTTTAAGATAAAAACTAAGTACTACCTAATTAACTCAATGTAACCTACCTCACCCCCAAAATGTCAATCCATATCTTCTATTTTAAACAATGCTGTTTTGTTGACCAAATTGTATTTTTACTCTTTTTCTGCCATGTTTACCCCCCCCCCTTTTTCCATTTTTTTTCTTATTTTTTCTCAACAAAATTTATACTTTAATTATGCGGATCAGGACATCACCTGGAGTCCTGTTTGCCTAACCGCTTCCGCAATGTGTACATAAAATGATGTCCTCAAAAAAATAGTTGTATAAAATTCAATTTTAATCCGATTTACTTTGGGTTTGTTTCAAACTGCGCGCCATGAGGTTCTCTTTCTCACCACTAGGCTGCATGGTACAATAAGTTTATGAAAGGTGTGTACCACTTCGATCAAATGGTATTACCATTTTACCAGGAAAACTCACAAGTGGACCAAAAAGATAACGTTTATTTCCTGCAAATGGCATTGCATAATGCCTTTGTTTTGCACAAATACAACACAATTGATCAAAAAAAGCTAACATTGCTACAGTTCCATGAGGTGGCAATTTGGGCCCTATTGTGCTGGGACCCGGAAGATTGGCCTCAAACAGCAACAGTATCTCAACACTTGCGGCACGCTCCAGACATAAATGATGACAGGTCCTGCCTATGCTGACGCCATGCAAACTCCTGGACCATCTGGTGTGAGGCGGCCTTTGTTCACTTCAACACCTCAAGCTGAAGCAGCAACCGAATCAGAACCCGAGATGTCTGACACACTGCCACTTGACGAGACGGTTTTGTCAGATGACTCTGACTCTGACTCAAATGTTGAACCTCCAGCGATTCAGTTGATTCTGAAAATCGCATGGACTACAAACTGAAACGAGTATTTTAATACCAGAATGAACACTGTATCACATAAACTGCCGTAAGTAGACTCGAACCTTCATAGATTTTTTTTGGGTGTAGCGTGTGTCTGCATGAGTGTCCCAAACGGGTTGCAGGTGGGTGACTTTTAGCCGTTTATACTGGTAATGCTTCCCCCATATCATGTATTATATGCATAAGTCTGTTTAGGGAATTTTATTCCGAATAATGTACAACCAAAAATAACTGTGTGCAACAAGTATAAACTTGACAAATATAACAACAGTAAAAACATTTCGAGTGTGTTTGACGCTCACTGATATGTTCCAGCGTTTTATATTTGGTGCTATTCTATCTTACGCTTTGTTGCTCTTTTTTACCTACGGGCTCATAGAACATTCTATTGCGAACACATTGGCATAAAAATGAATGACGTACATAGAATAATAATGTCAGGACAGTGAAATAATTATAAACTTTCAAAGCGCTGTATCGCACATGTGTCGTCGCCTCACTGATACTGGGTAACAGTTCCGCCACTTCCCACACTCTTGCGGGTGGGCCGCGACCATTATTCTACATTTATATTCATATCACCGTGTTGGGAATTTTATTGCGAGTCCATTGATACCAAAATTAACGCTGTAGAACAAGTGTGGAAGTGATAACAATCCCAAGTGTAAAAACATTTTGTTGCTATTGGGCGCTCACGGCGAGTCATCTACGTAGTTATTTATTTGGTGCTGGTATCCCTATACCTTTCGTGACTTTTTTTACTAATGTTCTTCTAGAGACTTTTATTGCGAACACGTTGGTACCAAAATGAAATACGTAGCTCGAGAACTAAGATCAGGAGAGTAAAAAGAGTATACACCTTTTTGTTTTGACGCTTAAGTGACATCCCTTCGTCATCCCTTCACCTTCTAGTGTGTGGTCTGGTCAACATACTTTAGCCAGGTTATTGTGACTCATCGCCTGCATAGAAACTGTAATTGTGGTTGATCTTGAACCCATTGATAATGTGACGACTTATACTGAATTTTGTAACTATATCATCAAGATTGTAACCAGCTTAGCTAAATGTATTGTGGGGTTCAGTCCCTAAGCCCATATATGTGCCTCTAACCATTTAGGTTACAGGGCAAAAACATAAGAACAAAGGTAGAAGCAGAAGGCAGAATAGCAGAAGGCATATTGGCCCATACCAGGCAGCTCCTATCTATAACCACCCAATTCTACTAATATACATGGCTAACCCGCGCTTGAAACAATCGAGGCAGCCCACCTCCACTACTATGAAGTTCGAAAAATAATTCCTCCACCACTATGAAGTTGAAAAAAAAGAAACTCTGAAGTTCGTATAGCAGGTTAAGCAAAGGCAAATCCTAAGGGGTTTTTTCAGTTATATCGAACAAAGGTTAGGGAAAGGATAGGTCCATTAAAGACCGAGACAGATCATTTATTGAATTTTCGATTTTTGATATTTTGATATTTTTTGATATTCGATTTTTGTATCATCGGCAAATTTGCAAATGCTGCTACTCAAACCTTAATCTAAAATATTTATATTTATTATAAAAAACAGAGGTCCCAGTCCAGAGGCTTGAGGCACTCAGCTTACAACATTTTTCCACTCTTATAACCACCCAAGCCCACTCATATACATGTTGAACCCAGGTTTGAAACAATCATTGGACTCCACCACGTTTGGCGGTAATTTGTTCCACAAATCAACAACCCTGTTACCGAACCAGTATTTTCCCAGGTCTTTCCTAAATCTAAACTTATGCAATTTATACCCATTATTTTGTCTGGTGCTGATACTTTTAATATCCCATTTGTTATGTCCATTCATCAACTTGTAAACCTCTATCATGTCACACCTAACTCTTCGCCTTTTCAGTGAATGCAATTGGGGAATTAACTTTGTCATTCTATGCTGGATACGTTCAAGTGAATTTATGTCACTTTTATAGTACGGCGACCAAAACTGAACGGCATAATCAAAATGGGGCCTAACTAGAGCAACAAATTGATTGATTGATAAAAATTAAGCCACCCGAGAAACGGCACGGGAATGAATAGTGTCAAAGAGCAAGATATAGCTGAAGAACAAAACCAGGTGTCTTGTTATTAACCCTTCGATTAATAAATCCTAGTGTACTATTTGCCTTATTACGAACATTCATGCACTGATGTTTTGGTTTTAAATTCTTACTAATCATAACTCCAAGTTCCCTTTCGAAATACTCGACTTCGCAATCACAACACTATCTATCTCGTATCTTGTAACTCTATCATATCATTACCTAACCTCAAGACTTTACATTTATCAGCATTGAACTGCATCTGTCAACCTTTTGCCCATTTCAAATCTCTATTTAGATCAACTTGAAGAGATAGTGAGTTTTCTTCTGTGTTATTTCCCTACCGATTTTTGTATCATCGGCAAATTTGCAAATGTTGTTACTCAAACCTGAATCTAAATCATTTATATATACAGTATTATAAACAACAGAGGTCCCAGGACAGAGCCTTGAGGTACTCAACCTACAACATTTTCCAACTCTGACTTAACCCCATTTATACTAACTCTGTTGAGCGTTGACCATTTATACATCAACTCTGTTGATGTGAGCACTTAATTGGCGGTCAGTGGTGGCGCTTAATTCTTAAAAAGCAATATATACTCTCGATCGTGATTTAGTTTAGTATGCGGTTTAAAGAAAAAAAGAGCATATCAATGTTATATCACAGAAAACAAATTTATCGTAAACTCATATACTTGTCTTATTATATGGAAATGCACTCATATTTTTAATAGATAACAATATGAATAGCCAAATTTCTGTAAATCCCCTACCATGTTGGAATCTGTGGAAATGAATGAGCAAATGTGCTGGCTGAAGGCGCTGAAGGAAACCACATTGGTTTCATTTTGGATACAAATGTCCATGGAGATTCAGAATGGAAATTAATTATAGTTGAACCTGCAGAGAGGAGTTTAAGAATCTGTGGTGAGAGTGATGGACACAGCCTTCACAATTATACTTCAGAGAATGTAAACATCTAGGAGTCATTAGAAATATGTGTAGAATAATAAACCCTACATTGTTTGAGTTCGGGAAAACACCATTTGTCATATATACTAGCTGTTCTTAAAGATTCACCCATTTTGCACCAGCAAGATAACATATAAGATTTTAAGGGTTGACGAATGTTAATCTTCTTGTTTGATAAACTGTGCACTTGAGACATAGTTAATAAGAACACGCCAATATAAGACAACAAAACGTTTTCAGATTCTTTCACACCACTTTCCAGCAACTTTTATAATTTATATAAATTATTTTAGGGAATAATGCATAAATTATATATTTAAACATGATATTAGTGTTTAGTGGAATGCATAAGGATTCAAATTGTGTTAAAAAGAGCGATTTTTAGACAATTTGGAAAATACTTTTTTCTGATCATATTATAACTAAATGGATTTTGAAGGTTTCACTCAGCCAATAAATATCATTCACAATTTATTAATGAATTTCACAAAAAACACCATAAATTTTATATTTAAACATGTAAAAACTATTTGTAATACATAAGGAACAAAATAGTTGTTGAAAAACAATTTATTATAAAACCTTTGTGTTTGGATTTTTTGATTAAAAGTTTCTCAAAGGCTCTCCTGCACCATTCTCAATGCAAATCATTCCCACACCTATGGGAAGGGTTAGACGAACGTTTTCTAGATGATTTGTGTTTGCTGGCTATCACCCAAGAGTGGCCATCACCCCAGAGTGGCTATCATCCTAGAGTGGTCATCACCCCAGAGTGGCAATCATGTCCAGAGTGACAATCACCCTAGAGTGGGCAACACCCCAGAGTGGGTATCATCCTAGAGTGGTCATCACCCCAGAGTGGCCATCACCCCAGAGTGGTCATCACCTCAGAGTGGTCATCATGTCCAGCGTGGTCATCACCCCAGAGTGGCCATCACCCCAGAGTGGCCATCACCCCAGAGTGGCAATCATGTCCAGAGTGTCCATCACCCCAGATTGGCCATCACCCCAGAGTGGTCATCACTCCAGAGTGGCCATCACCCCAGAGTGGTCATCACCCCAGAGTGGCAATCATGTCCAGAGTGGTCCACACATACTACACTCCCCAACTACACAGAGACTACCACACTCCCCAGTTTCACTTCCAAAACTGGACAAACCATTGCCAAAACAACACACCCCTGGGTCAGGGTAGAGAGGAGTGAGAACTACCAAAACCTTCCAGAAGTGACACACAATATGGACAATCATTCATATTTGCAAACATTCAAGGTTTAAAGCCAAAGTCAAGAAATAAAGTTAAGTTCATAAATGGCCTCCTATTAGAGTCAAACTCAATATTTGGGGCATTCACGGAAACTCATACAAAAGATTACATGGATGGTGAAATCTGGATTCCAAATTATAATTTATATAGATGTGATAGAGAAACTAGGTCAAATGGAGGAATAGGTCTGAATATTAAAGAAGACCTGGTATGCACAGAACTACTAAACTCAACTAATGAGGAGGTAGAGGTACTTGGAATTAAGGTAGAGAAACTAAACCTAATTATTATTCTAATATATAAACCGCCAGATACAACGATTAAGGAATTCACAGAGCAGATGCACAAAATAGAGAACATACTTGACAACCTAGCAAACCCAGCTCCAGTTATTATCTTCCTTGGAGATTTAAATTTACCGAGTCTAAGATGGAGAATGGCAAACACAAATATCATAGCAGGGAATGACCCGGGAAATAACCAACCACAGGTCAGAGAACTTTTGAGATTCTGTGACAAAGTCTCGCTCAATCAACAGATTACAGAACCAACTAGGAACGAAAACACACTAGACTTGTTATTCACAAACAATGATGAACTAATCAGAGACATAACAATCTCAGATACTTCATACTCAGACCAAAAGCTCATTGAAGTGTGAACTAGTATAAATAACGGTAGTAGGTCTAAGAGACCCAACAAGCAAGAAGGAATATTCAATCAATTCAATTTCAACAATAAGAGGATTGACTGGGAAAAAATAAATGTAGACCTTGCAACCATTCATTGGGAGACGGTCTTAAGCGACAAAACTCCCATACAGGGAATAGCTCAACTGACAGCTGAAGCTTACAAGGTCTGCTTGAAGCACGTACCTGTGAGGAGGGGCAGAAAGAGGACCACTCTAGAAAGAGAACGCAGACGACTGTACAGGAGAAGGAAAAAAATAACGGAAATGCTTCGGCAGACACAACTATCACAAGCAAGGAAAACAAACCTAAGCAGGGAGATCGAAGAAATAGAACAAACGGTGAAGCGATCATATGAGTCTGAGGAAATGGAATTGGAACAGAAAGCTATACAAGAGATAAGGAAAAATCCGAAATATTTTTTCACATACGTAAAATCAAAATCCAAAACCTCGACCAGTATTAAACCGTTAATTACAAATGAAGGTACGTACACAGAGGACAACAAAGAGATTAGTGAAATTCTAAGAAGCCAGTATGAGGCTATGTTTAGCACACCAATAAACAACATGAAAGTTGATGACCCAGACAGCTTCTTTATGAATGACATTCAAGCTGCAGATAATATAACGGATATTACCACAAACTCGGAAGACTTTGAAAGAGAAATTGACAATATGCCTATGCACTCAGCTCCTGGGCCTGACTCATGGAATTCAATATTCATAAAGAAATGTAAACTACCAGTAGCGAGAGCACTCAGCGTAATATGGAGAAAGAGCCTGGATACAGGGGAGATACCAGCAGCACTTAAATCTACAGATATAGCTCCGTTGCACAATATGGGGAGTAAAGCCTTGGCAAAAAATTATAGGCCAGTTGCACTAACATCACACATAATAAAAGTGTCTGAAAGAGTGATTAGGAATCAAATTTCTAGTTTTATGGAAAACAATGAATTGCACAATCCAGGACAACATGGATTTAGAATAGGAAGATCCTGTCTGTCACAGTTACTCAACCACTATGACAAAATCACAGAAGCCCTAGAAGAAAAGCAAAATGCAGATGTTGTATACACAGACTTTGCAAAGGCAAAGAATTTGCCAGAATACAAAGAAAGAATACACAGAACTTGCAAAGGGAATAACTGAAAAAGTAGAATGCTGGATACTCAATTTCCTGTCGAACAGAACACAAAGAGTAACAGTCAATCAGATAAAATCGAGTCCAAACGATGTTAAAAGCTCTGTACCTCAAGGTACAGTCCTTGCACCACTACTGTTCCTTATTCTCAAATCTGATATAGACAAAAATACACGTCACAGCTTCGTGTCTTCCGTTGCAGATGACACAAAAATCAGCATGAAAATTACCTCTGCTGAAGACATTGAAAAACTACAAGTAGATGTCAACAAAGTTTTCGAT
The DNA here is from genome assembly GCF_040958095.1 of Procambarus clarkii. NCBI lineage: Eukaryota > Metazoa > Arthropoda > Malacostraca > Decapoda > Cambaridae > Procambarus > Procambarus clarkii. The sequence goes on from NC_091170.1 coordinate 12,136,482, forward strand.
TGGGCAGCGGAAAATAACATGATGTTTAACAGTGATAAATTTCAGGTACTCAGGTACGGCAAAAATGAGGATCTGAAACATAATACAGGGTACAAAACACAATCGAATCTTCCCATAGTAGAAAAACAGCATGTCAAGGATTTGGGAATAATGATGTCCGACGATCTAACGTTTAGGGAGCATAACCAAGCAAATATCGCCTCAGCCAGAAAAATGATCGGATGGATTACGAGAACTTTCAAATCCAGGGATCCCATCACAATGGTTGTACTCTTCAAGTCACTTGTGTTGTCCCGTCTCGAGTACTGCTCAGTACTCACTTCCCCTTTCAGAGCAGGAGAGATTGCTGAAATAGAGGGAATACAGAGAACATATACGGCACGCATAGACGAGATAAAATACCTAATTTATTGGGATCGTCTCAAAGCTCTCCAAATGTATCTCGTCTCTAGAAAGGAGACGAAAGAGATACCAAATAATATACACATGGAAAATACTGGAGGGTCAGGTCCCAAATCTACACAGTAAAATAACAACGTACTGGAGTGAACGATATGGAAGAAAATGCAAGATTGAACCAGTGAAGAGCAGAGGTGCCATAGGCACAATCAGAGAGCACTGTATAAACATCAGAGGTCCGCGGTTGTTCAACGTCCTCCCAGCGACTATAAGAAATATTGCCAGAACAACCGTGGACATCTTCAAGGGAAAATTGGACGGTTTTCTAGGAGAAGTTCCGGATCAACCGGGCTGTGGTGCGTACGTGGCCCTGCAGGCCGCTCCAAGCAACAGCCTGGTGAACCAAACTCTCACAAGTCGAGCCTGGCTTGGGGAGTAGAAGAACTCCCAGAACCCCATCAACCAGGTATCAACCAGTGGTCATCACCCCACAGTGGCCATCACCCCAGAGTGGGCATCACCTCAGAGTGGCCATCACCCCAGAAAGGTCATCACCCCAGAGTGGTCATCATGTCCAGAGTGGTCATCACTTCAGAGTGACAATCACCCCAGAGTGGTCATCATGTCCAGAGTGGTCATTACCTCAGAGTGGTCATCATGTCCAGAGTGATCATCTCCCCAGAGTGGTCATCATGTCCAGAGTGGTCTTCACCCCAGAGTGGCCATCACCCCAGAGTGGTCATCACCCCAGAGTGGTCATCATGTTCAGAGTGATCATCACTCCAGAGTAGTCATTATGTCCAGAGTGGTCATCACCTCAGATTGGTCATCACCCTAGAATGGGCATCACCCCACAGTGGTCATCACCCTAGAGTGGCCATCACGCCAGAGTGACCATCACCCCAGAGTGGCCATCATCCCAAAGTGGCCACCACACCAGAGTGGCCATCATGTCCAGAGTGGCCTTACCCCAGAGTGGCCATCACCCCAGGGTGGCATCACCCCAGAGTGGCCATCACCCTAGAGTAGCCTTCATGTCCAGAGTTGTAATCATCCCAGAGTGGCCATCAAACTAAAGTGGCCTTTACCCCAGAGTGGCCATCATGTGCAGAGTGGCCATCACCCCAAAGTGGTCATCACCCCAGAGTATCCATCACCCAAGAGTGGCCATCACCCCAGAGTGGCCATCATCCCAGAGTTGCCATCATGTCCAGAGTGGCCATCATCCTAAAGTGGCCAACACCCTAGAGTGGCTATCACCCCACAGTGGCCATCATACATGAGTAGCCTTCACCCCAGAATGGTCATTACCCCAGTGTGGTCATCACCCCAGAGTGGCCATCACCCCAAAGTGGCCGTAAATCCAGAGATGCAATAACTCCAGAGTGGCTATCACCCCAGATTGGCCATCACCTCAGAGTTGCCATCACCCAAGAGTGACCATCACCCCAAAGTGACCATAACCCCAGAGTAGCTATCACCCCAGAGTGGCCATAACCCCAAAGTGACCATTATCTTAGAGTGGTAATAACCCCAAAGTGGCTATCACCCCAGAGTGGCCATCACCCCAGAGTGGCCATCGCCCCAGAGTGGCCATCACCCCAGAGTGTCCTTCACCCCAGAGTGGCCATCACCCTACCGTGGCCATCACCCTAGAGTGGCCATCACCTCAGAGTGGCTATTGTTGGAAATTTCCAACACTAATACACTACTATTGTATTATAATAAATCATTATTATTATATACTAACTACAGTAGTCACTAAATTTACTAACAGTAATGTTAACATAAACTAACCATTATATCTGCGTATTGATGCTAGAATTCTTTCGAAATAAAGCACTAACATTGCGTCAGATTATATCTAGTTAAACACATTTATTGCCAATGTGCTAGAGAATTGAATGTGGTTCTCTAAAATCATCAGTATTCCGTGTGATAATTATTTACGGATAACATAACTCCCAAATAATTCTAAATCGAGAGTTTTTAATTACAATTGTTATCATGTAATAGTTTTTCTGTCACGCGTGAATGCCATGGAGAAAACTATAATCTTCTCCATTTCTCGTTTACCACCATAAGACGAGAAAGCAATAATATTTAAATCCCTAGAATCACAACCCAGTCCTTATTAAAGTATTTCAACCACAATTGCGCGAAATAGTATTATTCGTGATAAATAATTTCTGTGGTGAATGCGGGACGCCGCTAGTTGGAGGAGAAGGAGACGCCATTGTGGATTGAGCAGCCAGCATGCGCACTTGGACAGAGGAAAGTCGTGGCGTCAGAGTCGGAGACACGTGGCGTTGGGATTATCAGCAAGAATTTCACTGATACCCAACTAATAACAAAGAATTATTCTTCCACGTGCTCCATAGTGCTCGGCCAATCAATAACGCGTCGAGAATCAAGCCAAACTCTCAATCACGTGTACAACATCGTGGAACTTTGAGACTGAGACGCGATATCGGCAGACTTCAGCATTTACTGCTCTCATGCTAAGTATATTTTCTTTCTTGATGCATCATTAGAGATTGTATATTTCGTGGGTAGTGTGTCGTTACATAGCGGGACGACAACAAATCCAACGTTAGTACCGCATTAATATTCATTCTCTATTCTCATAAATTTTGAGATTTAAGTAGCCTAGTTCAATGCTACGTAATATCCTTTAAATTACAGCTCGTATGTGAGGAGTCAACGAGTCGTTAACTACATTCATGTTATTCACCTCTAATGGCTTCTGTGTGGAGATCCTGAGATCACGAGGACGAAGCGCGAACGATGTCATAGAAATCGTCTTAAAGCTAAGACTTTTTGTACACATTTAATTATTCCATTTTATTATACATATCCATAATATTATCATATCGAATATTTACCATATGAGTTTTGGAAATTGATGTGTTTACTTAGATGATTGCTCTTTAATTCTAACAATCATTAATATTCTCTATTTGAATTTACCTATTGATTCTATAATATTTTTGGTCATAATATTCTTTACTCAACAATGAACTGGTGACGAACCACACTAGTTCCTAGACGTATATGAAGTTCTAGCAATACCCCCACAATGTAGGTGTTTGAGGCTCTGACTTTAGTTAATTAATCATACAGTCCATTATTTATTTAAGTGATTATTCTTTCTAATATTTATCCATAGACACTGGTTCTTCCTGGTGTTTCTAATGATCACTTTTTATTAGTTTCCCTCTTTTCTCAAAAGTGGGTGGTCCTTCGTTATTATATAAAATATGTAAGTAATTAAATAATTGAGTCAAGCCCCCAGATATCCCACAGCTATCACCCCAATGTGGCCATCACCCCAGATTTGCCATAACCCATGAGTGGCCATCACCCCAGAGTTGCTATAACCCCAGGGTGGCCATCACCCCAGAGTGGCCATCATGTCCAGAGTTGTAATCATCCCAGAGTGCCATCAAACTAAAACGGCCATCACACCAGAGTGGCTATCACCCCAGAGTGACCATCATCCCAGAGTGACCATTATGTCCAGAGTGGCCATCACCCCAGAGTGGTCATCACCCCCAGAGTATCCATCACACAAGAGTTTCCATCATCCCAGAGTATCCATCATCTCAGAGTGGCCGTCATGTCCAGAGAGGCCATTAACCCAGAGTGGTCATCACCCCAGAGTATCTATCACCCAAGACCGGCCATCACCCCAGATTGGCCATCATCCAAGAGTAGCCTTCACCCCAGAGTGGTCATGACCACAGAGTGGTCATCACCCCAGAGTGGTCATCACCACAAAGTGGCCATAACCCCAGAGATGCAATAACTCCAGAGTGGCTATCACCTCAGAGTGGCCATCACCCCAGAGTGGCCATCACCTCATAGTGACAATCAGCCCAGACTGGTCATCACCCCAGAGTTGCAATCACCCCAGAGTGACCATCACCCCAGAATAGTCATCACCCCAGGGTGGCCATCACCCCAGAGTGGCCGTCACCCCAGAGTGGCCATCATGTCAAGAGTGACAATCACCCTAGAGTGGCCAACACCCCAGAGTGGCTATCATCCCAGAGTGGTCATCACCCTAGAGTGGCCATCACCCCAGATTGACCATCACCTCAGAGGGGTCATCACCCCAGAGTGGCCCTCACTCCAGAGTGGTCATCACCTCAGAGTGGTCATCATGTCCAGTGTGGTCATCACTCCAGAGTGGCCATCACCCCAGAGTGGCAATCATGTCCAGAGTGGTCATCACCCCAGTGTGGCCAACACCCCAGAGTGGCCATCATATCCAGAGTGGTCATCTCCACAGAGTGGCCATCACCCCAGAGTGGTCATCATGTCCAGAGTGGTTATCACCCCAGAGTGGCCATCACCCCAGATTGGCCATCACCCCAGATTGGCTATCGCCCCAGAGTGGCCATCGGTTCAGAGTGGCCATCACCCCAGAGTGGTCATCACCCCAGAGTATCCATCACCCAAGAGTGGACATCACCCAAAGTGGCCATCATATCAGAGTGGCCATCATGTCCAGGTAGGCCATTACACCAGAGTGGCCATCGCTCCAGAGAATCCATCACCCCAGAGTGGCCATCACCCTAAAATGGCCATCACCCTAGAGTGGCCATCACCCCAGAGTGGCTATCAACCATGAGAAGCCTTCACCCCAGAGTGGTCATGACCCCAGAGTGGTCATCACCCTAGAGTGGCCTTCGCCCCAAAGTGGCCATAACCCCAAAGTGACCATTACCTTAGAGTGGTAATAACCCCAATATGGCTATCACCCCAGAGTGGCCATCACCCTACCATAGCCATCACTCTAGAGTGGCCATCACCCCAGAGTGCCTATCACCCCAATGTGGCCATCACCCCAGAGTGGCTATTATGCCCAGAGTGGCCATCACCCCAGAGTGGCCATCATCCTATAGTGGCTATCATTCCAGAGTGGTCATCACCCCTGAGTAGCCGTCATGTCCAGAGTGTCCATCACCCCAGAGTGGCCATATCACCCTAGAGTGGCCCGTACCCCAGAGTGGCTATCATCCCAGAATGGTCATCACCCCAGAGTGGCCATCACCCCAGAGTGGCCATCGCCCCAGTGGTCATCACTTCAGAGTGTCCTTCACCCCAGAGTGGCCATCACCCTACCGTGTCCATCACCCTAGAGTGGCCATCACCCCAGAGTGCCTATCACCCCAATGTGGCCATCACCCCAGAGTGCCTATCACCCCAATGTGGCCATCACCCCAGAGTGGCCATCACCCTATAGTGGCTATCATCCCAGAGTGGTCATCACCCCTGAGTGGCCATCATGTCCAGAGTGTCCATCACCCCAGAGTGGCCATCACCCCAGAGTGGCCAGTACCCCAGAGTGGCTATCATCCCAGAATGATCATCACCCCAGAGTGGCCATCACCCCAGAGTGGCCATCACCCCAGAGTGGCCATCACCCCAGAGTGGCCAACACCCCAGAGTGGCTGTCATCCCAGAGTGGTCATCATCCCAGAGTGGCCATCATGTCCAGAGTGGCCATCACCCCAGATTGGCCATCACGTCAGAGTGGTCATCACCCCAGAGTGGTCATCACCTCAGAGTGGTCATCATGTCCAGTGTGGTCATCACCCCAGAGTGTCCATCACGTCCAGAGTGGTCATCACCCCAGAGTGGTCATTATGTCCAGAGTGGTCATCACCCCAGATTGGTCATCACCCCAGAGTGCCATCACCCCAGAGTGGCCATAAAATCCAGAGTGGTCATCACCCCAGAATGGCCATCACCCCAGAGTGGTCATCACCCCATAGTGGCCATCACCCCAGAGTGACCATCACCCCAGAGTAGCCATCACCCCAAAGTGGCCATCACCCCAGAGTGGCCATCATGTCCATTACCCCAGAGTGGCTATCACCCCAGGGTGGCATTTTCCCAGAGTGGCCATCATGTCAAAAGTTGTAATAATCCCAGAGTGGCCATCAAACTAAAGTGGCCATCACACCAGAGTGGCTATCACCCATGAGTGACCATCATCTCAGAGTGGCCATCACCCCAGAGTGGTCATCACCCCAGAGTATCCATCACCTAAGAGTGGCCATTACCCCAGAGTGGCCATCATCTCAGAGTGGCCATCATGTCCAGAGAGGCCATTACCCCAGAGTGGTTATCACCCCAGAGTATCCATCACCCAAGAGTTACCATCACCCCAGAGTGGCCATTATCTCAGAGTGGCCATCACCCCAGTGTAACATCGGTTGATGTTAGGTTGTTGTTGACCGAGGATTGTCGAAGGTTACTCGGTAATGGGCAGGAATTGCAGTACCAAACGTCCACTGCTTTGTCTTAGTTTATTATAAAAATATATATATATCTTCTACACTGGGCCACGAACTAGCTCGGAGAGTGTGAGGGAGCATGTGCAGAGGCTCCATTGCCCAGGCTGTCTCTGAAGATCTGAGGGCTGCAGGCTCAGAGCTTGCTACATTCAAATCTGCTGACAACGTTGTTGATACCTATTAAGTTGTTTAGCTTAGCGCCGGCCATCATAAGAGGGTATTAGGTCATCTTATGTGTATGGCGCCTAACTGGCGTCCAACACCGCTCGGCACGCTGTCATCTGCGTCCTTGACGATCTGCTTGACAAATTTGACAACCCTTGGGCGTGTACCTAACTGACATTATATACAGGAAAACATTTACCTATAGTGGCCGTAAACAAACAAGCTTATTTTTTGAGACTTTTGTACAGCTTCAGCATTATGAGGGACTGGAAAGTTCTTGACAGCTTCTATCTTTGAATCTAGAGAGATGCCTTGTGAGGTGACATTATGGCCGAGAAACTGTATTTTTCTCTCATGAAGGCGCATTTGCTAAGTTTGATTTTCAGATTGGCTTCAGCTAGTTTCTGAAGGACTCGATCCAAACTTTGAAGATGTGACGGTACATCCTTGGACATGATAATGAGGTCATCGAGGTAGACCATGAGGGTATTTCCTATCATTTGTCGGAACAGGTCTGTCATAAGCCTTGAAAAGGTAATAGGGCTGCTGCGTGAGCCAAAAGGCATGCGGGTGTGCTGGTAATGATCATTAGGGACGGGAAAATGCCGTCAGTTCTCGACTTTCTGGGTCGAGCGATATCTGTCAAAATCCTTGTAATAAATCAAGTGTGGAAAAGACCTTATTCTGACCTATGTTCTGCAATAAGTCAGTAAGCACGGGAAGTGGAAATCGATCAGGAATCGTAACTTGATTAAGTTTCCTGAAATCAACGACAGGACGCCAAGAGCCATCCTTCCTGGGTACTAAGATCAACGGAGCATTCCATGGTGAAGTACTTTCTTCAATAACGCCGTCGTGTAACATCTCGTCAATGAGTCTGTCTGCAACAGCTCATTGAGAATGAGGCAATCTGTATGCGGGTACAAAAATTGCGCGAGTACCTGGTTCCAGTGGAATTTTGTGAGTAATGAGGTGTGTCAGTCCAAGTTGTTCACCTGTCAGTGCAACAACGTTGCGATGTGGTAAGGTGTGGTGGCACTACTACAACGTGGTGTAGTGGTAAGACACTCGCCTGGCGTTCCGCGAGCGCTATGTCATGGGTTCGTATCCTGGCCAGGGAGGATTTACTGGGCGCAATTCCTTAACTGTAGCCTCTGTTTAACGCAACAGTAAAATGTGTACTTGGATGAAAAAACGATTCTTCGCGGCAGGGGATCGTATTCCAGGGACCTGCCCGAAACGCTACGCGTACTAGTGGCTGTACAAGAATGTAACAGTTCTTGTATATATCTCAAAAAAAAAAAAATGCTTGTTGAGGACGGTCAATAACTGAGATTGGGCGTCAGGGAAGTCAGGAGGACTAAGGTGCACAGGTGAGATCGCGATTTGAGCTCGATTTGTTGTGTGAGAGAATGAATGTACTATTTGGTCAGTAGAGACCTCATCCACTACTCGCACCGGTAACGAATAATGGGCAAAGTCAACAATGTGTGTGCCTGATGCAAGATGAATGTTGGCATTGGTGACGTTGGCAACATAAACAGCAGTAGTGTTATTCTGCACCTGATGTAAGGACGGTTCTATGTAGGTACCATTGATTTGACATGTGTCACTGTCAGCTATTACGTGTTCTAGGTCAGATACACCAGGTATTTTGACAATAACCTTTGTTAGTGCATGAGAATGTAGGACTGTGTCTTGGTGTAAGATACCTCTGACCTGACTGATGTTAGACTCCAGGCAAGTAAGGTAATGACCAATCGCTGGGGCCCCTTGCAAAGATTCATTGACCTCACCGACCTGCGAGACTGTGGAAACGTGCGTTGGTCTGGTGTCAGTAAGTGACTGAGTGACGGGTTTGTTTGGGCGTGACTGGTTAAGTGTACCCTGGTCTTCCCTGGTTTGTATGTACCTGACATAGTCCCAATGGTTGGTGAACTCATGTCCCATGGTGTACACACTGCAAAGAGGTACCACTGTATCACCAGTTGTTGCTTCCCAACGGTAAGCATCGATAGTAACTCGGTAGTCTCTCATGGTGTTTAATCCGAGTAGGATGTCTCCAGGGAATCGTACTGCACCAGCTATTACACATGGCACGGTGAGTGATCTGTCATTAACTATTAACTCTATGTCTGCTTCTGACTCCTAACGCCGGAGTCATTCCTCCAGTAAGTCCACCAAGGTTGGAAACAGACGACTGTCGTATATCGAGTCGATCGCGTAGGCCATGAAGGGCATCTTGTTTAATGATGTTGACTCGAGCTCCTGTGTCTAGGAAAATCTTAACATGTCGACCCATCAGAGTGGCTGAAATCAGAGGACCTTCTGTGTCCTTGATAGGCATCCTGTTAAACATGTTATTACGAGACTGACACGGTCGATGTGGTGTCTGGAGTACATGTACACGAGTACCGTCAGTGTGTAGTTCGTCCATGTTATCCTCCTCTGCTAAGGTACAGTACCTGTTACAGGTAGGCACTGAGTATACAGGGAGGTCGTCTCGCTTCCCTACATCATACCGTTTACCCAGGCTGCTATACCTTCCCCCGACTGAGAGTCATAGGGCTGATCTGAGTGTCCGTAGATCGTGTCTGCATTATCCTTGACGGCCGTGGCGCCGTTTGCCACGTGCGAGTCACGGTGTCCATCTGTGTCGCGACTGTCAGTTGTTGCATACCTAACATGGGCAGTTGGTCGGATTGCAGGGCTACATATAGGGCTCGGTCGGCGCTGGTTAGTTGTTGCAGCCTGCGGTTGCTTACGAGAAGGAGGAGTAAGACTAGAACGGTTAGCCTGGTTAGTACCGTGGCGGGCTCTACAGTCAGCAGTGTCATGTCCAGGTCGGCGGTGATATGTGCAATAAGAACGGGTCTGATCATGAGATCGGCCTGTGTAGTTATGTCTAGCATGCTGTTGGTAACGAGTGTTAGTTGATGTACACTTTGCCTTACGGTGTCCTGGTTTGCCACAGCTAAAACATTCTGGCGTTCGAGGTCGCCGAGGGTATTGAGGGGAGCCTGTCCTAGAATATGACCTGGGGCTATACGAAGGCGGAGGAGACCTAGCACGAGTCTGAACACGTCTCGGGGTAGAACGCGTGACAACGTTCACAGTGGTATGGGGACTGTTTGCACGAAAAACGGCAGAAAGCTAGGCAGAATCCCGGGACTTTAGCCTGTCTGTGAACTCTACCATGATGTCCATCAAGTCCCAAAGTGTGTGGGCAGGACCAAAATTCTTAGCATCAATGTCTTTCAGTATGGCCTCGGGGGCATGACTCTGCATGGCACCGAATGCCAATAGTTTACCCACATTCTGTATAGTGAGGCTTCCACTAGCGTCCCATCTAGAACCCATCAAGGCTTTCTCCAGTGAGTCCTGTAGCGTAGCTAGAAGCGTGGCAAAAGCGTTGCGTGTTTCATCAGGACGCATTACCGCAGTAGCTAATTGGCGAGCAATGCCAAAGGGATCACGATCAACTACCGATATATATCTCCTTCGAAAGAATTTCTTAAATTCTTCCCAGTTTACAATTTTCTTTAAGTCAGGTGTTTCTGCTACGAGATATGCATCTCCAGATTTATAGTCAAGTGTGGACGTCGCCATACTGATATAGTCCGCGTCTGTGACAGCAGTACCCATGCTCTTTGCTCTAGCCTCTACACTAGCGAACCACGTCTCCAAGAGGGTTAGATCCTTTCCACTAAACGGGCGAATGTCAACAGACTGTGTAAGCACTGTAACGGTGTTCGAGTTAGATCCCGCAGTATTCGGGGCTTGAGTCATGATTACTGAGTCGCTGCTGGTTGTAGAGGTTAATGAGGATAAGCTACCGAGAGCTGAGGTTGGGAGTTCACTGGCTAAGGGTAAGTGAGCGAGCGTAGGTAGCTCACTAGTTAAGAGTAAGTTACTCTCCGATAGTGAACGAGACCGTAGACTGTAGGGGTAAGTGCGCGAGCGAGGCCTGAGCGAGTATCGGTTATCCATAATGTAAGTTTACATTGTGCCCACGTAAGTCCACAGTTTACTCTACAACACAAATAACAAAGGGTACTTAACTTAAGCTGAAGGCTGCTGGGGCTGCAATCCATTCAACGGGGCAGAGATGATCTGGTCGTCACAGGTCCGGCGTCGTGCTGCGGCGGCGTCGGCGTCGTGCTGCGGCGTCGTCGGCGTCGGGAGGCGGCAAAAATCGTCGGGCGGCAGGTGCGGCAGGAGACGTCAGGTGCGGCAGGAGACGTCAGGCGCGGCAGAAGTCGTCAGGCCAGACAGCTGGGGGTGGTAAGGTGACGTCAGGAAGGCCCCAATGCTCGTTGAGTCACGGCGAGTCAGCTGGTGGCATGCGGTGAGTCAGGCACGGGCGCACGCTGAACTGTTGCGATGCTGGCTGCTGTGCGCTGCTGTGCTTATGTGTTGCTGTGCGCTGTTGTGTGGTTGTGCTGCTGCGCAGCTGTGCTGCTGTGAGCTGCTCTGTTGCTGTGCGCTGCTGTGCTGCTGTGCTGCTGGAGTACAAGGGGTGAGTCCCAGTAAGCTGCCACCAGTGTAACATCGGTTGATGTTAGGTTGTTGTTGACTGGGGATGGTCGAAGGTTACTCGGTAGTGGGCAGGAATTGGAGTACCAAACATCCACTGCTTTTTCTTAGTTTATTATAAATATATATATATATATATATATATATATATATATATATATATATATATATATATATATATATATATATATATATATATATAAATATATATATATATATATATATATATATATATATATATATATATATATATATATATATATATATATATATATCTTCTGCACTGGGCCACGAACTAGCTCGGAGAGTGTGAGGGAGCATGTGCAGAGGCTCTGTTGCCCAGGCTGTCTCTGAAGGTCTGAGGGCTGCAGGCTCAGAGCTTGCTACATTCAAATCTGCTGACAATGTTGTTGATACCTATTAAGTTGTTAAGCTTAGCGCCAGCCATCATAACAGGGCATTAGGTCATCTTATGTGTATGGCACCTAACTGGTGTCCAACACCAGAGTGGCCATCATCCAAAAGTAGCCTTCACCCCAGAGTGGTCATCACCCCAGAGTGGTCATCACCCCAGAGTGGCCATCACCACAAAGTGGCCATAACCCCAGAGGTACCATAACTCCAGAGTAGCTATCACCCCAGAGTGGCCATCACCCCAGAGTATCCATCACACCAGAGTGACCATCACCCCAGAGGGGCCATAACCCAAAAGTGGCTATCACCCAAGAGTGGCCATCACCCCAAATTGGCTATCATTCCAGAGTGGACATCACCCCAGAGTGGCCATCACCCCAGAGTGGCCATCACCCCAGAGTTGGCATCACCCCAGAGTGGCCATCATGTCCAAAGTGACAATCACCCTAGAGTGGCCAACACCCCAGAGTGCCTATCATCCCAGAGCGGTCATCACCCCAGAGTGGCCATCATGTTCAGAGTGGCCATCACCCCAGATTGGCATCACCCCACAGTGGTCATCACCCCAGAGTGGCCATCACCCCAGAGTGGTTATCACCTCAGAGTGGTCATCACCCAAGAGTGGCCAACACCCCAGAGTGGTCATCATGTCCAGAGTGGTCATCACCCTAGAGTGGCCATCACCCCAGAGTGGTCATCATGTCCAGAGTGGTCATCACCCCAGAATGGCCATCACCCCAGATTGGCAATCACCCCAGAGTTGTCATCACCTCAAAGTGGCCATCATCCCAGAGTGGTCATCACCCCAGAATTGTCAACACCCCAGAGTGACGTTCTCCCCAGAGTGGCCATCACCCCAGAGTAGCCATCACCCCAGAGGGGATATCACCCCAGAGTGACCATCTTCCCAGAGTGGCCATCGTGTCCAGAGTGGCCATCACCCCAGAGCGGTCGTCATCCCAGAGTATCCATAACCCCAGACTGGTCATCATCCCAGAGTGGTCATCACCCCAGAGTGGCCATCATGTCCAGATGACCATCACCCCAGAGTGGCCATGACCCCAGAGTGGTTATCACCTCAGAGTGGTCATCACCCAAGAGTGGCCAACACCCCAGAGTGGTCATCATGTCCAGAGTGGTCATCACCCCAGAATGGCCATCACCCCAGAGTGGCCATCACCCAAGAGTGACCATCATGTCCAGAGTTGCCATCACTCCACAGTGATCATTATGTACAGAGTGGTCATCACCTCAGAGTAGCCATCATGTCTAGAGTGGCCATCACCTCAGATTGGCCGTCACCCCACAGTGGCCATCACCCCAGAGTGGCCATCATGTCCAGAGTAGTCATCTCCCCAGAGTGGCCATCACCCAAGAGTGGCCATCATGTCCAGAGTGGCCATCACTCCACAGTGATCATCATGTCCAGAGTGGTCATCACCCCAGAGTGGCCATCACCCCAGAGTGGCCATCATGCCCAGAATGGTCATCTCCCCAGAGTGGCCATCACCCCAGAATGACCATCATGTCCAGAGTGTCCGTCACCCCACAGTGGTCATCATGTCCAGAATGGTCATCACCCCAGCGTGGTCATCATGTACAGAGTGGTCATCACCCCAGAGTAATCATCACCCCAGAGTGGCAATAACCCCAAAGTAGCTATCACCCCAGAGGGGCCATAACCCCAGAGTGACGATAACCCCAGAGTGGCCATAACCCCAGAGTGGTATCACCCCAGAGTGGTCATAACCCCAGAGTGACCATCACTCCAGAGTGGCTATCATCCCAGAGTGACCATCACCCCAGACTGGCCATCACCCCAGAGTGGCTATCATCCCAGAGTGGTCATCACCCCAGGGTGGCCATCATGTCCAGAGTGACCATCACCCCAGAGTGGTCATAACCCCAGAGTATCCATCTCCCCAGAAAGGCCATCACCCCAGAGTGGCAATCACCCCAGAGTGGGCATCAACCCATAGTGGCCATCACCCAAGAGTGGCTATCACCCCAGAATGGCCATCACCCCAGAGTGGCCATCATGTCCAGAGTGGCCATCACCCCAGAGTGGCCATCATCCCAGATTGGCCATCATGTCCAAAGTGGCCATCACCCCAGAATGGCCATCACCCCAGAGTGGTCATCACCCTTAGTGGCCATCACCCCAGAGTGACCATCGCCCCAAAATGGCCATCACCCCAGAGTGGCCATCATGTCCAGAGTGGCCATCACCCCAGAGTGGCCATCTTGTCCAGAGGGGTAATCATCCCAGAGTGGCCATCACCCCAAAGTGGCCATCATGTCCAGATTGGCCATCACCCCAGAGTGGTCATCACCCCAGAGTATCCATCACCCCAAAGTGGCCATCACCCCAAGAGGCCATCATCCCAGAGTGGCCAACATGTCCAGAGTGGCCATTACCCCAGAGTAGTCATATCATGTCCCGAGTGGCCATCACCCCAGAGTGGCCATTACCCCAGAGTATCCATCACCCCAGAGTGGCCATCACCCCAGAGTGGCAATTATCCCAGAGTGGCCAACATGACCAGAGTGGCCATCACCCCAGAGTGGCAATTATCCCAGAGTGGCCAACATGACCAGAGTGTCCATTACCCCAGAGTGGCCGTCACCCCGGAGTGGCTATCATCCCAAAGTGGTCATCACTCCAGAGTGTGGTCATCACTAGAAAGTGGTCATCACTTACCGGAGTGGCCACCATCCCACAGTGGCCACCACCTCACAGGGGCCACCATCCCACAGTAGCCACCACCCTACAGTGGCCACCACCTCACAGTGGCCACCACCTCAAAATGGCCACCATCCCACAGTGACCACTACCCCACAGTGGCCGCCACCTCACAGTGACCATCACCCCACAGAAGCCACCATCCCACATTGGCCACTACCTCACAGTGGCCACCACCTTACAGTGGCCGCCACCTTACAGTGGCCACCACCCCACAGTGGCCACCATCCCACAGTGGCCACCATCCCACAGTGGTCACCACCCCACAGTGGCCACCACCTCACAGTGGCCATCACCCCACAGTGGCCACCATGTCACAGAAGCCACCACCCCACATTGGCTACTACCTTACAGGGGCCACCACCCCACAGTGGCCACCATCCCACAGTAGCAACCATGCCACAGTGGCCGCCACCCCACATTGGCCACTACCTCACAGTGGCCACCACCTCAAAATGGCCACCATCCCACCATCTCACAGTAGCCACCATGCCACAGTGGCCACCACCTCAAAATGGCCACCATCCCACATTGGCCACCATGCCACAGTGGCCACTACCTCACAGTGGCCACCACCTCACAGTGGCCACTACCTCACAGTGGCCACCACCTCACAGTGGCCACTACCTCACAGTGGCCACCACCTCACAGTGGCCACTACCTCACAGTGGCCACCACCTCACAGTGGCCACTACCTCACAGTGGCCACTACCTCACAGTGGCCACTACCTCACAGTGGCCACCACCTCACAGTGGCCACTACCTCACAGTGGCCACCACCTCACAGTGGCCACTACCTCACAGTAGCCACCATGCCACAGTGGCCACTACCTCATAGTGGCCACTAACTCACAGTGGCCACCACCTCACAGTGGCCACTACCTCACAGTAGCCACCATGCCACAGTGGCCACTACCTCACAGTGGCCACTACCTCACAGTGGCCACCACCTCACAGTGGCCACTACCTCACAGTAGCCACCATGCCACAGTGGCCACTACCTCACAGTGGCCACTACCTCACAGTGGCCACTACCTCACAGTGGCCACTACCTCACAGTGGCCACTACCTCACAGTGGCCACTACCTCACAGTGGCCACTACCTCACAGTGGCCACTACCTCACAGTGGCCACTACCTCACAGTGGCCACTACCTCACAGTGGCCACTACCTCACAGTGGCCACTACCTCACAGTGGCCACCACCTCACAGTGGCCACTACCTCACAGTGGCCACTACCTCACAGTGGCCACTACCTCACAGTGGCCACTACCTCACAGTGGCCACTACCTCACAGTGGCCACTACCTCACAGTGGCCACCACCTCAAAATGGCCACCATCCCACCATCTCACAGTAGCCACCATGCCACAGTGGCCACCACCTCAAAATGGCCACCATCCCACATTGGCCACCATGCCACAGTGGCCACTACCTCACAGTGGCCACCACCTCACAGTGGCCACTACCTCACAGTGGCCACCACCTCACAGTGGCCACTACCTCACAGTGGCCACCACCTCACAGTGGCCACTACCTCACAGTGGCCACCACCTCACAGTGGCCACTGCCTCACAGTGGCCACTACCTCACAGTGGCCACTACCTCACAGTGGCCACCACCTCACAGTGGCCACTACCTCACAGTGGCCACCACCTCACAGTGGCCACTACCTCACAGTAGCCACCATGCCACAGTGGCCACCACCTCATAGTGGCCACTACCTCACAGTGGCCACCACCTCACAGTGGCCACTACCTCACAGTAGCCACCATGCCACAGTGGCCACTACCTCACAGTGGCCACTACCTCACAGTGGCCACCACCTCACAGTGGCCACTACCTCACAGTAGCCACCATGCCACAGTGGCCACTACCTCACAGTGGCCACTACCTCACAGTGGCCACTACCTCACAGTGGCCACTACCTCACAGTGGCCACTACCTCACAGTGGCCACTACCTCACAGTGGCCACCATCCCAGCCTGTCATCAGGAGTTGAGTGACCAGACCGTCTCAACGGACCCAAACCTCATCAACCTTCCATTTAAGACAATTAATAACTCTGCATGCAGTTCCAGGCGCTGCCCCCTCACTCCTCCTCATCCCTCACCATCATCCTGCACATGCCTCACCATCATCCTTCACATACCCTACCATCATCCTTCACATGCCTCACCATCATCCTCCACATACCCTACCATCATCCTTCACATGCCACACCACCATCATTCTTCACATGCCTCACCATCATCCTCCACATGCCTCACCATCATCCTCCACATGCCTCACCATCATCCTTCACATACCCTACCATCAACCTTCACATGACTCATCATCATCCTTCACATGCCACACCACCATCATTCTTCACATGCCTCACCATCATCCTCCACATGCCTCACCATCATCCTCCACATGCCTCACCATCATCCTTCACATACCCTACCATCATCCTTCACATGACTCATCATCATCCTTCACATGCCACACCACCATCATCCTTCACATGCCTCACCATCATCCTCCACATGCCTCACCATCATCCTCCACATGCCTCACCATCATCCTTCACATACCCTACCATCATCCTTCACATGACTCATCATCATCCTTCACATGCCACACCACCATCATTCTTCACATGCCTCACCATCATCCTCCACATGCCTCACCATCATCTGCCACATGCCTCACCATCATCCTTCACATGCCTCACCATCATCCTTCACATGACTCATCATCATCCTTCACATGCCACACCACCATCATTCTTCACATGCCTCACCATCATCCTCCACATGCCCTACCATCATCCTTCACATGCCTCACCATCATCTGCCACATGCCTCACCATCATCCTTCACATGCCTCACCATCATCTGCCACATGCCTCACCATCATCCTTCACATGCCTCACCATCATCTGCCACATGCCGCACCATCATCCTTCACATGCCGCACCATCATCCTCCACATGCCGCACCATCATCCTCCACATGCCTCACCATCATTCTCAACATGCCGCACCATCATCCTCCACATGCCCCACCATCATTCTCAACATGCCACACCATCATTCTCAACATGCCTCACCATCATCCTTCACATGCCGCACCATCATCCTCCACATGCCGCACCATCATCCTCCACATGCCTCACCATCATTCTCAACATGCCGCACCATCATCTTCCACATGCCACACCATCATTCTCAACATGCCTCACCATCATTCTCAACATGCCGCACCATCATCCTCCACATGCCTCACCATCATTCTCAACATGCCACACCATCTTCCTCCACATGCCTTACCATCATTCTCAACATGCCACACCATCATCCTCCACATGCCTTACCATCATTCTCAACATGCCACACCATCTTCCTCCACATGCCGCACCATCATTCTCAACATGCCTCACCATCATCCTCCACATGCCTCACCATCATCCTCCACATGCCACACCATCATTCTCAACATGCCTCACCATCATCCTTCACATGCCTCACCATCATCCTTCACATGCCTCACCATCATCCTTCACATGCCCCACCATCATCTTCCACATGCCACGCCATCATTCTCAACATGCCTCACCATCATCCTCCACATGCCTCACCATCATCCTCCACATGCCTCACCATCATCCTCCACATGCCACACCATCATTCTCAACATGCCTCACCATCATCCTTCACATGCCTCACTATCATCCTTCACATGCCTCACCATCATCCTCCACATGCCACACCATCATTCTCAACATGCCACACCATCATTCTCAACATGCCTCACCATCATCCTCCACATGCCTCACCATCATCCTTCACATGCCCCACCATCATCCTCCACATGCCACACCATCATTCTCAACATGCCTCACCATCATCCTCCACATGCCTCACCATCATCCTCCACATGCCTCACCATCATCCTTCACATACCCTACCATCATCCTTCACATGACTCATCATCATCCTTCACATGCCACACCACCATCATCCTTCACATGCCTCACCATCATCCTCCACATGCCTCACCATCATCCTCCACATGCCTCACCATCATCCTTCACATACCCTACCATCATCCTTCACATGACTCATCATCATCCTTCACATGCCACACCACCATCATTCTTCACATGCCTCACCATCATCCTCCACATGCCTCACCATCATCTGCCACATGCCTCACCATCATCCTTCACATGCCTCACCATCATCCTTCACATGACTCATCATCATCCTTCACATGCCACACCACCATCATTCTTCACATGCCTCACCATCATCCTCCACATGCCCTACCATCATCCTTCACATGCCTCACCATCATCTGCCACATGCCTCACCATCATCCTTCACATGCCTCACCATCATCTGCCACATGCCTCACCATCATCCTTCACATGCCTCACCATCATCTGCCACATGCCGCACCATCATCCTTCACATGCCGCACCATCATCCTCCACATGCCGCACCATCATCCTCCACATGCCTCACCATCATTCTCAACATGCCGCACCATCATCCTCCACATGCCCCACCATCATTCTCAACATGCCACACCATCATTCTCAACATGCCTCACCATCATCCTTCACATGCCGCACCATCATCCTCCACATGCCGCACCATCATCCTCCACATGCCTCACCATCATTCTCAACATGCCGCACCATCATCTTCCACATGCCACACCATCATTCTCAACATGCCTCACCATCATTCTCAACATGCCGCACCATCATCCTCCACATGCCTCACCATCATTCTCAACATGCCACACCATCTTCCTCCACATGCCTTACCATCATTCTCAACATGCCACACCATCATCCTCCACATGCCTTACCATCATTCTCAACATGCCACACCATCTTCCTCCACATGCCGCACCATCATTCTCAACATGCCTCACCATCATCCTCCACATGCCTCACCATCATCCTCCACATGCCACACCATCATTCTCAACATGCCTCACCATCATCCTTCACATGCCTCACCATCATCCTTCACATGCCTCACCATCATCCTTCACATGCCCCACCATCATCTTCCACATGCCACGCCATCATTCTCAACATGCCTCACCATCATCCTCCACATGCCTCACCATCATCCTCCACATGCCTCACCATCATCCTCCACATGCCACACCATCATTCTCAACATGCCTCACCATCATCCTTCACATGCCTCACTATCATCCTTCACATGCCTCACCATCATCCTCCACATGCCACACCATCATTCTCAACATGCCACACCATCATTCTCAACATGCCTCACCATCATCCTCCACATGCCTCACCATCATCCTTCACATGCCCCACCATCATCCTCCACATGCCACACCATCATTCTCAACATGCCTCACCATCATCCTCCACATGCCTCACCATCATCCTTCACATGCCCCATCATCATCCTACACATGCCACACCATCATTCTCAACATGCCTCACCATCATCCTCCACATGCCTCACCATCATCCTCCACATGCCTCACCATCATCCTCCACATGCCACACCATCATTCTCAACATGCCTCACCATCATCCTTCACATGCCTCACCATCATTCTTCACATGCCTCACCATCATCCTTCACATGCCGCACCATCATTCTCAACATGCCGCACCATCATCCTTCACATGCCGCACCATCATCCTCCACATGCCGCACCACCATCATCCTTCACATGCCGCACCATCATTCTCAACATGCCGCACCATCATCCTCCACATGCCACACCATCATTCTCAACATGCCGCACCATCATTCTCAACATGCCGCACCATCATCCTCCACATGCCACACCATCATTCTCAACATGCCGCACCATCATTCTCAACATGCCGCACCATCATCCTCCACATGCCGCACCATCATTCTCAACATGCCGCACCATCATCCTCCACATGCCCCACCATCATTCTCAACATGCCGCACCATCATTCTCAACATGCCGCACCATCATCCTCCACATGCCGCACCATCATTCTCAAGATGCCGCACCATCATCCTCCACATGCCGCACCATCATTCTCAATATGCCGCACCATCATCCTCCACATGCCGCACCATCATTCTCAACATGCCGCACCATCATCCTCCACATGCCGCACCATCATTCTCAACATGCCGCACCATCATCCTCCACATGCCGCACCATCATTCTCAACATGCCGCACCATCATCCTCCACATGCCACACCATCATTCTCAACATGCCGCACCATCATCCTCCACATGTCTCACATTCATTCTGTCAGATAAGTTTTTTCATTATTAAATATTATATATAAATAAAAATGGAAATGTTCGTTTGTACATAACAGCTAATCTCCGAAAGTTCTTCACCATACTATATAGATGTCACATCTGTAACGATAAAAAATAACATGCTCTTTCTGAAAAACACTTCATGTGTTCTTTAACTTGAGGGAAATCTTCGAAACTTCTTTACAGATTGCTTTGAAATTTTGACACAATGTTGCATTCGAATAGGTGCGTCTTTTTATATATCTACTATATACATGCCTCACCTGTGACAGGAAAAAACATTTTTTTTTTTAAATAGCGCCATCTGTTGGACCTAAGAGCAACACTCGCTGAAATTTCCTAACGTTCTTTGCCGATTGATTTGAAATTTTGACACAACGTTGCATTCGAATAGGTGCGTCTTTTTATACCTACTATATAGATGCCAGCCCTCTGACAGGTAAAAAAAATGTTTTTTTTTGAAAAACAGAGCCATCTGTTGCACATAATTGCAACATGCACGCTATTGTAAATATATCACGAATTCCATTTCAATGTTTCCGATTGCATTGATAAATTTTATTGTCATAGATTTCGATTTATTTTATTTTTTATTGAAATATTTTGTGTGACATTGTGTTGGAATTGAGCTGTGTTGTTTACCATACCGTTCATTTCGTAGGTATATGTATAGATGACACACCTCTGACAGGTAAAACTATGCTTTTCTTCAAGAACAGCGCCATCTGTTTCATGTAAAGCAACACACATGCTATACTAAATATGTCACAATTACATTTCAATGTTTCTGATTGCACTGATAAATTGAATTTTCATAGATTTCGATTTATTTTCATTTCAATTTAATTATTTTGTGTGAATTGCATTGGACTCTAGCTGTGTTGTTTACCATACCATTCATTTCTTGAGTATATTTTATTTATGTTCATATTTTCATTTCATTTTTTAACTGTTTTTCTTATATTTCAGTGATAGGAATATCAGATCACTTGATGTTCCCAATTTTCTGATGAGAACATCAGACCATTTGGGAAGGCATCGAACGAGGGAGTGGGGGAATGACGAGGGGACTGAAGTGAGAGATGGTGGGGAGGACTAGGGGACGAGGGAGGGGTTAATGGTGGGGAAGGACGAGGAGACGGGAGAGTTTGGGATGGTGGAGATAAGGGGATGGGGAGTGGAGTGGCGGCGCCATTGCTAGCTGGCCGCACACGGATTTGGTCCCGGAAAAACTCACGATTCTGAGCACCCATCAGCTCCATTCGTCGCGGTTTTGTGAGGAAGAATACATCAGTGCTCCAAGACCCGGACAATATCTTGTTTTTAAGGAAACAATTCCGATTTTGTCTACAATTGCCAGAGGACCACCGTTGTTGATTACCTGCTGCCCAGCTGACTGGTATTCTGCGCAACCCTGTACGCAGGCGACCCGGACTCTCGTACCGCACTTTTTTTTTTTTTTTTTTTTTTTTTTTGAGGACCGTGACCAGGTCACTTAGAGTCCTACCCTGAAGGGCGAGGCGATACCCTGCGGGCAGCGCCACAAGGGGGCACCTTAGAAGGTGTACTGAGCCTGACAGGGAAAGGTAGACCAAACAGCTCTTTTAGGTGTTAGGTATCCCTGATTCCACCTGGGGGAATCATTCTACGACCTCTGTTGGAGGGGAATGAATTTCTCCAGGCCTAGGAGTGTCTAAGGCATTAGGTAGGGCAGTGATTCGGTTCTCACTACGTGAAGAGAGTCATGGGGAACGCTAAGAGCAAGAGGAAATGGAAGCAGCTTTCGGACGAGGAGGGACGGTGGACCGATGTGCAGCAGGCACCGAAGAAAACTGCTATCGAGGCTTTACCACTTGCTTCTACCAGCAAGACAGCCGACGTAATGGACCTAGAGAGGACAGCATCAGTCACACACCAGCCAGTGTCGGTCAATGCTTCTCTGTCCACAACACGGCCACAGGACGACAGTATGAGTCAGGAGAGGACACCACCAGTCTCACACCAGCCAGTGTCAGACAATGTTCCTCTCTCCACAGCCCAGCCACAGGACAACAGTTTGAGACAGGAGAGGACAGCACAAGTCTCACACCAGACGTCGCCAGCCTCTGCAGATCTTCCAAAATTCAAGATAATGCAGACAGACCACTTTCCTACAGCATGTGGAGTAGTAACGGCATTGGAAAAAGAACAACCAGAGCTCAAACTTTCCATTACAGTCAACCTGAAAGGAGAAATAATAATGACACCACAAGACCAACAGACTGCAAATTACTTAGAAAAAGTAAGAGTCCTGCAAGGGAAACCTGTATGCTTGGTAAAGCTGGACCCTTCAGAAAGACGCACACGAGTCGTGCTTTTGGGATACCCAATCGACTTTCCCCTGGATCCAGTACTAGAACACAAGCAAATCCTGAATGCGGAATGATGCCGCACAAAAGTAGACAAGGTAGTGACACGTCAGGTTCTGGTGACCGTCATGGGATATATATCAGAAACATTCAGTCTTGGAAATTGGGGAACATACCGACAGAGGACATACGTCCCGGAACCCCTACGCTGCTTCAGGTGTCAGAAATACAGCCACCATCAATCTCGCTGCACAGGACAGGAGAGATGCGGAGTGTGCAGCCTGAGACATCCAACCAAAGACTGTATAGCCAAGCACAAGGCAAACCAGACCACAACAGCCAAATATCCAAATTGTGGAGGCAAACATCATGCCTGGAGCGCAACCTGCTCTGCACGGAAAAACAAAGTGCAGACAGCTCATGCCAGGATAAACACACTGCCCAGCAATACATACACCAACACCAACGTCTGGAACACTCGTGCACAACCACAACAGGCACCCACTCTCACAGAGCAAAATTTCCCGAATCTGTTAATTCCAAATCAGAAAATACACAAAAGTGTTGCAGAAATACAGCAATTGCAAAAGAGCAGAAATCAATTACTTTCGGAATCAACACAACAGATATACAGTTTTACCGAGGTCCAGCTGAAAACCATCGTGAAGATCATGGCAGAGACCATTATCAATTGCCTACAGATGACGCAGAACGCCTCACAGCAACAGCCTCAAGACATCACTTGTGTGATAATGGACAAGATCGTGCAGCAGACCACAGTTACGCAAGAAATAGACAGTCCGAGACAAGACGGAGCACAAGAGGACAAACAACGCAACGTGGACATACAGACTACCAACAACAGTCGGATAGTCAAGACACCAGAACATCAACATTCACAAAAGCAACTGCAAGAAGCAGTGACCACCCACGATCAACAGATTCTTCCAACACAAGAGACAGACAACAACAGCCAAGGCAGTCTGATATGCAGCAACGCATACAAAGACGTATTGAACAGCAGAGATGCACAGGTTCCACCAACACAAGACACGGCCACGAGCAATCAATGCAGTCCGGCATGCAGCAATACCAACAACAAAGTGATGGACCACAGTTATGCACAGATTCCAACAATGCCGGGGATGACCATGAACAATCACTGCAGTCCGACCTGCAGCACTCCCAACAACATAGCGATGGACCACAGTCATGCACAGATTCCAACAACGTCGGGGATGACCACGAACAATCAGTGCAGTCCGATTTGCGGCGATACGACTTGCGAGGCGGAGAATATAGAGGTCGATTCCGAAGAGGAGTTCTAGTAGAACAAGCAACGCCAACCGAACCCGTCGTCTGGCCATTACGAATACTGCAGTGGAGCATACAAGGTCTTGGAAATAAAAAACACACGCTTCAGGAGGCTGCAATCAGCACGAAAGCTGATATAATCGTTTTGGAAGAAACTCTTTTCCCAGCCACGAAATCCTTCAGATTAGCTGGATATCAGCACTATGTTATACCGTATGAGCGGGGGAGACAAAGAGGATTAATGACCCTAGTCAGAAACACCATACCCAGCAAGAAAATAGACCCAGTTTCATGTGGGGATGGAGTAGAGGTATTAGCGGTTACAGTGACTATGGCTAATTTTGAGCTCCTCATATACAACGTCTACAAGCCCCCTAGACGTACACTAGAAGCAGAGGCTGTGCTTGCCTTGGCCACGCAGGAAAATGTAATTATTGCTGGGGATTTTAATGCTCATCATCAAGAGTTAGGTGCAACTGGGCCAGCCAATGCAGATGGGCGCCATTTAGCTGCAGCTCTGCGAGAAGTACCTGAAATTACACTTCTCAACACTGGGGAACCCACTCACATTCTAGGAGGTTCCCTTGATCTTACATTCATCTCAGCAGCACTCCAGCAACAGGCGAAGTGGGCAGTAGACCCGGTGATCACCAGTGACCACTATGCTACTGTCACAACACTAAACCTAGCACGACCTCCTACACCACCTGCAACACCTAGGTGGAATTTACGAAAGGCCAATTGGAATGTATACCAAGAAGAACTTGAAAAATGGTATGCAACGTACACGCCACCTGAGGATTTGAACATACACGAGACCAATCTGCAGGAAGCCATTGCAGCTGCTGCAAACAAAGCTATTCCAATCATTGTCACAGGACCCACAACACGAAAGAACTATTGGTTCTATAGTAATGAAGAACAGAACAGAACCACAGAGTCAACATCTTCAGAAAACATCTAAAGAGAAACCCCACTCCAGAAGGAAGAACTCTGCTAAGAGCGGTGATATCTGAAGCAAGACGAGTTTCTAGAGAAGTAAAGGAGGCAAGATGGTTTGAGTGGTGTCAAACTCTAAATGAACATAGTAGTCTTGGCAAGATATGGGGTCAGATTAAAACTATATCAGGTCGACCAGCCCGGCCACAGGCATGTATTCAACCCTTGCAGGTGGCTGAGAGGCTTGCTCTCCAATTTGCAGAAAGAACAGTTTCATATCAGCTTCCTGCAATGGTCCGAAGGCAGCAAGAACACTTAAAACAAGAGAGGATGACAGTCATTCATGAGAGCATAGCTATAAATGACGAATGTGACTGTCCCTTCACCGAACAGGAACTAAGCAGAGCCAAAAAAGGTGGTAAGGACACTGCACCAGGTGCTGATAACATTACATACTCAATGATCGCACATGCAGGTCCTGCTGGAGAACGAGGGATATTGGACGTCATCAATGCTTCTTGGCAGCAAGGCAAACTACCGACCTCTTGGAAGAAAGCAGACATCATACCGATTCCTAAGCCGAAAGAACCTGGCAATTACAGACCCATTTCATTAACATCATGCATTAGTAAAACTGCAGAACGGATGGTCTTAAATAGGCTACTGTGGAAGATTGGAGACCTTCATAAACACATATTTGGCTTCACTAGAGGAGTAGGTACTGCAAACTGCATAGCAACGTTACTAGGAACAGTTAACTCGGGTCCAGCTATAGTGGTCTTCCTTGATCTAGAAAAAGCATTTGAACTTGCAAGCCCGCAAGCAATACTACACACCTTAGTTAAAAGAGGTGTAAAGGGAAAAATGCTAGCATGGATTCAAGATTACCTAAGTCACAGGTATGCCAGAGTAAAGTTGCAAGGACAAGTGTCGGACTACCGCTTGCACGAGAATGGGACTCCACAAGGAGGAGTCCTCAGTCCTAGTCTTTTTAACAGCCTTATGGAAAACCTTGTTACCATGACCTTTACAGAAGGGGTTAAATTGCTATGCTATGCTGATGATATAGCATTAGTCATTACAGGTCCTTCACTTCTAAATAAAGCTCAAGGTGCTTTAGATAAAGTGACATCTGAATGCAGTGTTTTAGTGCTAAAAATATCTGCACAAAAGTCTAAGGCAATGAGACTAGGTGGCAACACTCCAGACAGGCACCTATGCATTCAAGACATTAACCTTCAGTGGGTTACACAATATCGATATCTCGGAGTGTGGATTGATTTTAAAATGACATTCAATAAGCAAATTCAATATCTAAAGGAGAAAGCAAAATCACGAATAAATATAATGAGAGCAATCACAGGGTCCCGTCTAGGAGCGGGACACAGAGTGTTGAGAATGTTTTACATACACGCCGTTCGTTCCCTGGTTGATTATGCAGCGCCGGCCTTACTCACTCTTTCTCCTGGTCAGTGGGCAAACGTTGAGGTTCTTCAAAATGATGCATTGCGAATCATAACAGGTGCTCCCAGATGGACTAAAATACTGAACCTAAGACTAGAAACAAAGCTAACGTCGATTGAAATAAGGGTAAAAGGGATTGCTGCGTGCATGCTGACCAAGATATTGACTAGACCTAGAATCAGTTCCCTTAAAGATATAATCACTGGAGCACTATCTCTGGACAGAAGAGCCTCCAATGGCAGCAGGTGGACCCATTGTGTGATAAACACCATCAATACGTTCGATATGGCAAACACAGTCACTGAGAGGGGTGTCGACGACATACATGCAGACTTTGTTATACCAGCCCCTGGGGAATCTCTGCCAGCAGACTTTAAGATTATGGCTCTTGAAGGAAAGAAGACCCAGACAAATCCTCATCTGCTACGTAACATTGCACAGATGCATATAGAAGCAAACATGGCATCCGACAGCTTCACTTAATTCACGGATGGATCAGTAGACCAGCAGGGACAAGAAACTGGACCTGCAGTTAAAGTAGGAAACTCTGTATATAATTGGAGGCTCTCAAATGGGTGTTCGACTTTACAAACAGAGATGCTAGCCATTCAAAAGGCTTTGGAACATGCTCTTGCTGATCACCGACAACATGTTATCATACATACAGATTCGAGAACCGCCATTGAAACCTTGCAACAAGAACACATATGTGATAACATTCATCTGATCACAAATGTCTTATCATTCATGCACACACTCAAACGACAAGGCCGACGGGTACTTATCAACTGGGTGCCAAGTCATGTGGGAATAATAGGAAATGACGTTGCAGACGAAGCAGCAAAACTTGCTACTAAGAGGAGAAATGTAGACATTTACATACCACAGAGTCTATCCCAGATGAAGAAAGTAATTCGAAACAGAGCAATGCAAAAGATGTACAGTGACCACAACACAGCAGTTGCAACATCAGGATCTGCGGGTTGGTACAAGAATTCAACCAACTACGAACCACTTAGTTTGATGAAAGGGGGCAGTAGAACAACAGAAGTGCACTTACATCGCATCAGGCTTGGATACCCATGTACATGGGAAATAGGCTTACAGGTTCCGGAAGATGAGAGGAAATGTCAACACTGGAGAAATGCCCGTCAGACCACTGGAACATTATCTAACACAGTGCACAGTTACAAACCCGTTAAGATTTCAACTTAGATTCAACAGAGCAGAAGAAGTTGTTAAACACATATGGCAAAATCTTACTGAAGCGACCATACGAGTCATAAATACTCATACTCCGCCCAAGTAAAACAGACTCAAGCAACACTTAGTGGGCCAGCCAGAGGCTTAGGGCCCGCGCAGGATTATCCCTGCAAAAAAGAAAAAAAAAAAAAAAAAAGGAATGGGGGGAATGGTGGAGAGGACAAAGGGACAGGGGCATCGTGGGAAGGAAGAGGGGGTGGTAGAGTGGAGAATGGTGGGGTGTACGAGGGGACAGGGAGTGGGAAATTGTTGAGAGGCCAAGTAGACGGATGAGGGAGGGGGAAATGATGGGGAGGACTGAGAGACAGGGAAAGTTGCTGTGGTTCTGCAATGCACATGCGTTGCTGAGTCACAGCAACGTGTGGCTGGGTACAGCTAATTGATTTAAATATCAACATAAATGTTCTTTTGCTCAAAATCGCTAATCTCCGAAAATTCTTCACCGATTGATTTGAAATTTTCACACAACGTTCCATTCACATCTGAGCATGTTTTTTATATACATACTATATACATGTCACGTATGTGACGGGGAAAGACATTTTATTTAAATTGTGTTTTTCATGTAACTGAAATCCTCGAAACCTCTTTACTGATTGCTTTGATATTTTGACACAACGTTGCATTCCAATAGGCGCGTGTTTTCATATACCTACTGTATAGATGCCACACCTGTGAGAGGTAAAATTTTTATTTTTTTTAAAGCACCATCTGTTTCACGTAATAGCAACTCACACTACACTGAATATGTTACAATTCCATTTCAATGTTTCCGATTGCTTTGATAAATTGAATTTTCATAGATTTCAATTAATTTTCATTTTGAATTAATGATTATGTGAAAAATTGCGTTAGAATTAAGCTGTGTTGTTTACAATACCGTTCTTTTCGTAAGTATAAGTTTATATGCCACACCTTGTGACAGGTAAAAAGATTTTTTTAAGAAACAGCGCCATCTGTTGCATGTAAGAGCAATACACGCTATACTAAATATGTTACGGTTCCATTTCAATGTTTCCAATTTCATCAACAAATTATATTTTCATAGATTTCGATTTATTTGCATTTTGATTTCATTATTTTGTGTGTGACATTGCGTTGGAATTGAGCTGTGTAGTTTACCATACTGTTCATTTCGAGAGCATAGTTTATTTTTTTTATTTTCATTGTTTTTAATTTTTTTTAATTGTTTTTCTTATATTCCAGTGAATGGAACATCAGATCATTTGGGAATGCATCGGATGAGGGAGTGGGGAGGATGAGGGGATGGGATTGGCTGATAGTGGGGAGGACGAGGGTACGGGTGAGGAGGTAATGATGAAAAGGATGAGGGTACTAGAGAGTTGGGGATGGTGGGGACGAGGGGACAGAGGAATGGAGAATGATGTGGAAGAATAGGGGCAGGGGAGTTTGGGATGGTGGGGAGGACGAGGGAACGGTGGAGTGGAGAATAGCTAGGACGAAGGAATGGTGGAATGGGGGAATAGCCGGGGGGATAAAGGGACGTGGAGTGGTGAATGATGAAGAAGACGAGGGGAGTGGGGAATGGTTGGGAGGACACGGGGTTGAAGGAGGTTGGAATGGTGGGCAGGACTAGGAGACAGGGAAAGGTTGATGTGGCTCAGCAATGCACATGCATTGCTGAGCCACAGCAATGCGTGGCTGGGTACAGTTAGTCTCTATAAATAAAAATGTAAATGTTCGTTTGTTCAAAATTGCTAATCTCCGAAAGATCTTCAACGATTGCTTTGAAATTTTCACACAACGTTCCATTCGCATCGGAGCGGGTTTTTATATACATACTATATAGATGTCTCGTCTTTGACGGAAAAAAACATGCTTCTTTTGAATAACTGTGTTTTTCATGTGAGGGAAATTTTCGAAAAATCTTTACCAATTGCTTTTAAATTTTGACACAACGTTGCATTCGAATAAGCGCGTGTTTTTATATACCTACTGTAGACATGCCACACCTAAAACAGGTAAATACATGTTTTTTTTTTTAAACAGCACTATCAGTTGCATGTAATAGCAACTCACGCTATACTGAATATGTTACGTTTGCATTTCAATGTTTCCGATTGCTTTGATAAATTGAAATTTCATAGATTCAAATTTATTTTCATTTTGAATTAATTATTATGTGAAAAATTGCATCAGAATTGAGCTGTGTTGTTTACAATACCGATCATTTCGTAAGTATATATGCCACACCTTGTAACAGGTAAAAATATGTTTTTTAAAGAAACAGCACCATCTGTTGCAAGTAAGAGCAACACATGCTATACTAAATATGTTACGATTCCATTTCAATGTTTCCATTTTCATTGATAAATTGAATTTTCATAGATTTCGATTTATTTGCCCTTTGATTTAATTATTTTGTGTGACATTGCGTTGGAATTGAGCTGTGTAGTTTACCATTCTGTTCATTTCGAGAGCATAGTTTTTTTTTCAGTGTTTTTCATTTTGTTTTTTTTTAACTGTTTTTCTTATATTCCAGTGAGTGGAACATCAGATCATTGGGAATGCATCGGATGAGGGAGTGGGGAATGGTGGGGAGGATGAGGGGACAGGAGTGGGGGAGAGTGAGGAGGACGATGGGATGGGGCAGGGGTAATGGTGAAAAGGATGAGGGGACTGGAAAGTTGGTGATGGTGGGGACGAGGGGATAGAGGAATGGAGAATGTGACCGAGGCAGTGACCGAGACAGTGACCGTGGCAGCGACTGAGGCAGTGACCGAGTCAGTGACCGTGGCAGTGACCGAGACAGTGACCGTGGTAGTGACCGAGTCAGTGACCATGGCAGTGACCGAGACAGTGACCATCTCAGTGACCGTGGTAGTGACCGAGTCAGTGACCGTGGCAGTGACCATGGCAGTGACCGAGACAGTGACCGTGGCAGTGACTGAGACAGTGACCGGGGCAGTGACCGAGTCAATGACCGTGGCAGTGACCGAGGCTGTGACCGTGGCAGTGACCGAGACAGTGACCGTGGCAGTGACCGAGACAGTGACCGTGGCAGTGACCGAGACAGTGACCGTGGCAGTGACCGTGGCAGCCTTCCTCATCACCTCAAAATTCTCTCGAGGATTGTCAGTTTTCTCCTCGTTCTGGGCGGTCCCCATCTCTCAGTAATTACTTCGCCATTACCTCATTTTATCATTCCTGGAAATCCCTCAGCAATTTTAGAAATTAATCGGGTTCTCGAGATATTTGGAGAGAGAGAGAAATATGAGAGTTTTATTTCCTCCATCAATTTGTCTCTATGAGATAATGAAAAAATACGGCGAGTGTGTGTGGGTGGGGTTGTGGGTGGGTGTGTATGAGTGGGGTTGTAGGTCGGGTTGTGGGTGGGGTTGTGGGTGTGTGTGAGTGGGGTTGTAGGTCGAGTTGTGGGTGGGGTTGTGAGTGTGTGTGAGTGGGATTACCAGTGGGGTTGTGTATAGGACTGTGGGTGGGGTTGTTTGTTGGGATGGTAGGTGGGGTTGTGGGTGCGTGTGTGTGTGAGTGGGGTTGTTTGGTGGGGATGTGGGTGGGGTTGTAGGTGCGTATGTGTGAATGTGGGTGAGGTCGTGAGTGGCGTTGTTTCGTTGGGTTGTAAGTGGGGATGTGGGTGGGAATGTGGGCAGGGATGTGGGTGGGGATGTAGATGGGGTTGTGGGTAGGGATGTGGGTGGGGTTGTAGGTGGGGTTGTGGGTAGGGATGTGGCTGGGGATGTAGATGGGGTTGTAGGGGGCGATTTAGGTGGGGAGGTGAGTGTGGTTGTGGGTGTGGGATGTGGGTGGGGTTGTGGGTTGCGATGTGGGTGGGGTTGTGGGTGGGGTTGTGGGTGGGGATGTGGGTGGGGTTGTGAGTGGGGTTGTGGGGGTTTGGTTGTGGGAGGAGATGTGGGTGGGGTTGTGGGTGGGGTTGTGAGTGGGGTTGTGGGTGGGGTTGTGAATGGGGTTGTGGGTGGGGATGTGGGTGGGGTTGAGGGTGGAGGTGTGGGTGGGGTTGTGGGTGGGGATGTGGGTGGGGTTGTCGGTGGGGTTGTGAATG
This sequence comes from Procambarus clarkii, assembly GCF_040958095.1. NCBI lineage: Eukaryota > Metazoa > Arthropoda > Malacostraca > Decapoda > Cambaridae > Procambarus > Procambarus clarkii. Next base: position 12,168,716 of record NC_091170.1, read on the forward strand.
GGGTTGTGGGTGGGTTGGGGTTGTGGATAGATTTGTGTGTGGCGATGTGGGTGGGGATGTGGGTGGGGTTGTTGGTGGGGTTGTGGGTGGGGATAGGGTGGGGTTGTGGGTGGGGCCCTGTGGGTGGTGTTGTGGTTGGAGATGTGGGTGGGGTTGTGGGTGGGGTTGTGGGTGGGGGATGTGGGTAGGGTTGTTGGAGGAGTTGTGGGTGGGAATGTGGGTGGAGATGTGGGTGGGAATGTGGGCAGGGAAGTGGGTGGGGTTGTGGGGTGGGGATGTAGGTGGGGTTGTAGATTAGGTTGAGGGTGGGGATGAGGTGGGGTTATGGATGGGGTTGTGGGTGGGGATGTGGGTGGGGATGTGGGTAGGGATGTGGGTCGGGTTGTGGGTTAAGATGTAGGTGGGGTTGTGTGCAGGGATGTGGGTGCGGATGTGGATGGGATTGTGGGAGGGGTTGTGGGTGGGGTTGTGGGGGGGGGGGGAGTTGTGGTTGGGGTTGTGGGTGGGGATGTGGTTGGGGTTGTGTGTGGCGATGTGGGTGGGGATGTGGGTGGGGTTGTGGGTGGGGGATGTGTTTGGGGTTGTGGGTGGGGTTGTGGGTGGGGATGTGGGTGGGGTTGTGGGTGGGGTTGTGGGTGGGTGATGTGTTTGGGGTTGTTTGTGGGGTTGTGGGTGGAGATGTGGGTGGGGTTGTGGGTGGGGATGTGGGTGGGGTTGTGGGTGGGGATGTGGGTGGGGTTGTGGGTGGGGTTGTGGGTGGGGTTGTGGGTGGGGTTGTGGGTGGGGGATGTGTTTGGGGTTGTTGGTGGGGTTGTGGGTGGGAATGTGGGTGGGGTTGTGGGTGGGGATGTGGGTGGGGTTGTGGGTGGGGTTTGTACTCACCTAATTGTACTCACCTAATTGTGCTTGCGGGGGTTGAGCTTTGGCTCTTTGGTCCCGCCTCTCAACTGTCAATCAACTGGTGTACAGATTCCTGAGCCTACTGGGCTCTATCATATCTGCATTTGAAACTGTGTATGGAGTCAGCCTCCACCACATCACTTCCTAGTGCATTCCATTTATTAACTACTCTGACACTGAAAAAATTCTTTCTAACGTCTCTGTGGCTCATCTGGGTACTAAGTTTCCACCTGTGTCCCCTTGTTCGTGTCCCACCCGTGCTGAAGAGTTTGTCTTTGTCCACCCTGTCAATTCCCCTGAGAATTTTGTAGGTGGTTATCATGTCTCCCCTTACTCTTCTGTTTTCCAGGGATGTGAGGTTCAGCTCCTTTAGCCTTTCCTCGTAGCTCAATCCTCTCAGTTCCGGGACGAGCCTGGTGGCATACCGCTGAATCTTCTCTAACTTTGTCTTGTGTTTAACTAGGTATGGACTCCAGGCTGGAGCTGCATACTCCAGGATTGGTGGTTGTGGGTAGTGTTCTGCAGACTCACATTGCAGACAAATATTTTCAATAACAGATGGCTATAATCTGCAATTAGGCAGAAGAAAATATTATATAAGATGTAATATACATTGCTATACATTAATTAAGTATGTAGAGTGTTAATCTTTATGTCATTCAAGATCAAGGAGAGTTTGAATCCCCAGTGAGGTCACTGTCTCGGGTCACTATGACTTGCAACTGTTGAGTTACTAGACACTAACTAATCACAGAATCATCATGATCACTTCAAACTCAAATGAGAATTGTTTGTACTTAAGCAGAATCAAAGCACTATTTAAGTTTCAGTTTACATTGTTGAGCAGCCGCTCTAGATGGACGTGTGCTCTGGTGGGCAACATCCCTGCCCTCTGAAACTTGGGGTGAAGTTACCTCTGTAGAACATTCGTGTTCTGCTAATTCTAGAGGTACTAGTTTTTTGAGTTTTCAGGGTGGTTGTGCCTCGACACCGAACCCAACTATTCTTAAGATACCTTGGTGATCAGGATGAACATCAACAATTTTGCCTGTAGGCCAATCTGACCTGGGTCCATCACTATCAAGTAGGACCAGATCACCTGGTTTTAATTAACTTTATTATATGGGCTTGTAGCTCCATAATGATACTCTCTCAGAGCAGTTAGATATTCACGAGTCCACACTTCATTCTACTTTCCTATCACTCTCGAAAGATGTTTCTAACTTTCCACTAAGTCCTTTCTTCCAACACATGAAGGGTAATTTGGGTCCTCATCTACTAAAGATATTAGAGGACTCAGAAGACCACCATGAAACAGATGAGAGGGACTCAGAGGTTCTCTCTGGAAGAAGTCATCTGAAAGATAGATCAATGGTCTGTTGTTGACTCTTGCCCTATTTCAGTGACAAGGGTTTGCAACTCGGTTCGGCTAATTTTCTGTCTGTGTAGAGCCTTTCTTAAGCATTTCTTCACAGTGCCTACCATGCACTCGTAAAATCCGCCTTGCCACGGTGCTCGTGGAAGGATAAATTTCCAGTGGCACTGTCTCTCCTTGAGCACTGAACGTACCTCTGGTTGGATCCATATATCTGCTAGGCAAGCTTCTCCTGCCTCAAAATTAGATCCATTATCAGAGATCATCAGTTTGGGACAGGATCGACGAACTGCAAACTAGCGAAAGGCTTGTAGGAACGTTTCTGCACTCATGTCAGAAGTTACTTCAAAGTGTACGCCTCGTGTGGTTGCACACGTCAAGAGGCATGTATAGGCTTTCACCGGAATTTGATCTGGAATGCCTGTTACAATAAGTGTTCCTGTGTAATCTACACCTGTGGTCTCTAAGGGACGAAGGTGTACAACTCGTTCTTTAGGAAGTGGTGGAGGTCCTGGGTAAGGACACACTCGAGCATCACACCTCCTGCAGATCACACAAGATTTAATAAGGGATTTGACAGTTTGGCGACCTTGGGGAAGCCAAAGTTTCTGTCGCAAATCAGTGAGGGTGTCTAGCACTCCACCCGTGCAATGTACCATGTTCATTGTGATATAAAACTATAAGTTTAGTTATGTTGTGGTGACGAGGCAGAAGCGTAGGATTCTTTGCTTCTAATTCAATCTCTTCATGAAGCAGGCGTCCTTCACACCTTAAGATGTCGTAATTATCTGAATGAAACCAAATGCCCAGAGACTTGGTTAATTTATCTGAAAGACGTTCATAATATCTCCACCATACGTCTCCATTTGAACTTGTTTGACCCAGTATTTGAGAGGACTAAGAAATTGATATTTAATACCTATTATATTAAGGAAATCAAATACAATTTGGGTGAGTCCTAGCAGTTTACCAAAACTAGAATAATGGTTAGGATTAAGAGCCAAAGATCGAGGGGGTTCCGGATCCACAGTGGGGACAGTGATATTGGTCACTATGACCTGTGGCTTTTATTTAGGCCACTGACCACTGAACACCCATTGGGGTCTTGTAAACCACATCTCGGTTTTAACTAATTGTTTTAAGGTTAAACCTCTTGATATATAGTCAGCTGGATTGTTCTTGGTGGGGGGACATGTCTCAGTTTATAATCAGCTGACAATTCTCGTATTTCCATAACTCTGTTTCTGACGTAGGGAAATTTGCTGTTGTTGTTTCTTACCTATTGTAAGATTGCCTCATTGTCTGACCACACTACTATCTCACCAAAGTGAATATTACCGAGTGTCTTGATCAGGCAATTAGCCAACCTTACACCTACTAATAAAGCAGTTAACTCCATTTGGGGTAATGACTTCTTTTTAATTGGGGGCCACTCTAGTCTTAGAAGTAAGTATAAATGATTGCTGAGTGTTAACTATATAGGCTACTGTGCCATATACTTGGCGTGAGGCATCGCAGAACACATGTAAATTTGTGGGTAAAATTTGTCCTAAAGCATTACGAGGGAATTTCAGAATACTAAGCTTGTTAAAATCCGCAGTTAATTGCTGCCATTTATCTTGCTGATCATTTGGTAACAGATCATCCCAACCCATATTCGTCTACCAGTACTCCTGCATGAGGAGTTTTCCCTTAATTATAATAGGACTAAGTAAACCTAAAGGGTCAAATGGACTTATGAGAGTAATTTTCTCATGGTTAAGGGAGAATTATTAGTTTTCACAGTCATAACATTTAATTCGTCAGTGGAAGTATTCCATTTCATGCCTAGAACTTTCAATTTAAATAGTACTTGATACTTGGGAAATTCTTTCTCAATGATTTCATTCAGTTGTTGATTATTAGAGGCCCACGACTGTAAAGGCATATTGGCTCCCAGTAATTCGCGGTTAGCTTCATGATAAATTTTCACTAATTTGTTTTCATCATTAGTGGTTCCCAGGAAGTTATCGACATATAGGTTATCGCTAATTTCAGCCTTGTGGGGGCTAATAGATTTCTTCAAATGAGTATCCAAGGTGATTTGGAGTAAGAATGGTGAAGATGTAGCCCTGAATAGAACTGATGTGAACCTATACGTGATGATCTCACTGTCAGGATCCTGTGGATCTTTTACCCAGAGAAATTTTGTAAAATCACGGTCTTCCTCTTGCAAACCTACTCTCAAAAAGGCTTTTCTGGTGTCAGCCGTGTAAGCATAAATACCAGAGCGAAACCACAACAATACATCTTGTAGTCTCTGAGTTAGACTAGGCCCAGTTTGCTGGCAATCATTAAGGGACACGCTATCTGCCTTTAATTTGGCGCTACAGTTAAACCTAATTCTAATCGGTGTCGTCACCGAGTCTTACAAGATAGCATGGTGAGACAAATATTGGCCTGATTTATTATTATTTTGTTCAACAACTTCTATGAATTTGTTAGAAAGTTGTTGCTGTATTACTTCGTGATACAGTCGTAATTTGCCAGGCTGCTAGTGTAGCCTAATTATCTGTGATTTTAATTGGGCCATGAAATAGTTTACTGAGAGCTGAGGGTGGTTCAGCTTCCAGGGCAATTTAACCCATTATTGGTTATCCTGATAGATAACTGTGTTGAGATGTTGTTGGTAAGTCCATGTGTCATCTGGACTTGGTTGCTCAGGGACGATACCGAAGGTGTCAAAATCCCATAATTTGTACATAGGGTGATTTTACTCATCATTCTCAGTTACGTCTCTGATTTGTATTGGTGCATGTTCTAAGCCTAGTCATGCCACTATTGAATTATTTTGTTGGCTAATTGTAGGTTTAGATTTTAGATAGGGTAGCACCGGCCCTGTGAGCAATTTTCCTCCAGATGACAACAAATTCATTCCTCGTTGCCTGGTGCATCCAGTAATAAACCTATAGTAATAATCAGCTCCTATTAGAATACCCACGTCGCTGAGACAGGCAGAATTTATCTTGTAATCAGCTAGCTTTTATGCCAGTGCGTTTAAGAAATTTACCTGTGTTCCCAAGACCTGTTACATGTAGATCTGAGGGGATCTTATCACCGACGATGGCTTGTAATGGGCTGGTATAGCCTCCTAGATGTACCAATAATTTTACAACTTGGTAGTCCCGAGGTCCACTATTGGTCAAGAATCCGGAAATAATTCATTTCGCTCGTTATAAAGTTTTCAGTTTTAGCTGATCAACTAGTTGTTAAGTAATGAAGGTCTTTTGAGTACCTTGGTCAAAGAGACCACGAGTGGTGATCCTGGACTTGTTAATTAATTTTAGTTGACCTGTAGGCAATGTAGTAGTGTTGCCTGATTCTGCAGCAAGTACATTTATTTCCTGATGTACTTTACAATATTGTACAGATGTCGATTTGGTTGAATCTTTATGAGGATTCGTTAATCTTGATTGTCACATTTCCACACAAGGTGTAATGATGTTGACTTTTGCGGTACTTATTGCACACGTAAGGCAACTGTACAGCTATTAGGGTCATGAGAACCCATGCATTTTGTGCATCTGTGTAATTATTGAAGACATTTAAACCTAGAATTACGGTCGGAGTAAGTACTACACTCATAAGTGAGGGGTTCCTTACTACAGAACAAACATTTTTTTCTCCTGTAGGATTTGTCGTCTTAGCAGCCGTATCAACTACAGTTTCAGAGGGAGTCCCAGAATAAGTACCTATTTTACTACTTTTATTTCTAATAATGGGAGTAGTGGATTTAGTTTTGTGTTTATTAGACTTAAATGAAATCAGTTTTGGTTTCACTGAATTATTATTAGGCTGTTTGGGTGCAGATTTAATTTTTATCATGAGCCTTTAGCCTATTAACAATGATTCTCAATCCATCAAATATCTGATCAAGAGAGAGAATCTCTGTTTTGTAATGTGAGCAGATTTTTGCTAAAATATTACGAGGAAGTTACCTCTAAAGGAGTAATTGTCATGACCTCACGAACCCAGTATCGCTGGCTAATCAAAGCCTAGCCAATTTCAATCAAGAGTCTAAGGGGAATTAATAAAAAAGGCTGGTTACAACAACTCCAGTTTACTGGGGCATATAATTAGGTCACCATAAAACTAACATATATACATAACTGATACTGTTGTGAAGAAAAATTCGACTCAAATTAATTAATCTAAATAATGATACATTCGATACCTATGAAGGGCCACCTCCTTTTGTGAAAAAGAGGAAAACTAAAATGAGCAGATATTGAAATTAAATACACGAACTAGTGCCTATGGATTTCAAAATAGTCAATGTAATATGAAACATTGATAAGACTGTATAATGTAATTAAATTAAGAGTCAGTTTCACCCTCAAACATAAATTGTGGGTACAGGCGCTAAGCAACTACTACGTCACTAGCACTAATAATCCGATGCTGGTTCTTCATCCGAAGAAATTATAGGTATAATATTATGTTATTGTATAAAGAAATAAATAGATGTAAATTCACATCATTAGATTATAAGGATAAATGGAAAACATTGATAAAATTGTTAAATGAAACTGATCTTATTAAAGATCAATAAAACACTGTTGGTTTGTTCTACAAATGACTAGACAGCTTAGCTGTTTGGAAGTGATAGAAGCACGCTTCAAAGGCGACGCATCACTAGGCTTGTCTCGACATGCGGTCTGAAGTCAAGTGGAAGAAAGGCTTATCTCGCGTTGTTCAGATACAGGCTGAAATCTCAATAGATTTGTAGATAACTGTCTACCTCGTGTTTAACTTGCATCTATCTCTAAGTATATGGAGGGTTTAGTCCAAAATGAAACTTACTTCTTATTTAGAGGAGGGCCAGCAGCGTAACGACAAGTAAATACATAAATTTGTGATAAAGAGCTCTCTAAAACCAAAAATATGCTATTAAGCCAAGCTGGTGCTTGCTGGAACGATCGTATGATTGTTGTAGGAGTCACTGCGGTATCCAGACACTTGCTGATGCTTGAATGTCCTCTGAATGGTCCACTAAATCGAGTGCTCCGTGCTACCTCGATCGGTAAGATGGCCACCTCTCAATGTTCAGCATTGTAGTGACTAGAATGTCGACTCTCCTCTCCTCCCTCTACCCCTTCTCATCTTGGACAGTTGGACAGAATCACTGTCCTCTGAAACTTGTGGTAAAGTTACCTCAGTAGAACATTCATTTTCTGCTAATTCTAGAGTTACTAATTTTTCTAGTATCTCTAAGGTAGTAGTGCCTCGACACTGACATTAACTATTCGTAATATACCTTGGCGATCAAGATGAACATCGACAATTTTGCCTATAGGCCAATCTGACCTGGGTCCATCACTGTCTACTAGGACTAGATCACCTGGTTTGAGTTGAACTTTGTTGTATAGGCTTGCAGCTCCATAATGATACTCAGAACAGTGAGATATTCACAAGTCCATACTTCATTCCATTTTTCTATTACTCTCGAAAGATGTTTGTAACATCCCACTAAGTCACTTGCTCTGACACATGAACGGTCAGTTGGATCCTCGTCTGCTAGAGATATTAGAGGACTGTTCTCTCTGGGAGAAGTCATCTGAAAGATAGGTTAATGGCCTGTTGTTGACCCCGTGCCTTAGTTTCTATGACAAGGGTTTGCAATTCGATAAAGTTTATTTTTTGTCTGCAAAGTGCTTTTCTTAAGCATTTTTTAATAATGCCCATCATGCGCTCATAAAAGCCGTCTTGCCACGGTGCTTGTGGAGGTATGAATTTCCTGTGGCACTGTCTCTGCTTGAGCACTGATTGTACCTCTGGATGGTTCCATATTTCTCGTAAGCATGCATCTCCTGCCACAAAATTGGATCCATTATCTGATATCATTAGTTTGGGGCTAGATCTGCGTGCAGCAAAGCTGCGAAAGGCTTGGAGAAAGGCTTCTGCATTCATGTCAGAAGTTACTTCTAAGTGTACGCCTCGTGTGGTTGCACACGTGAAGAGGCAAATATAGGCTTTCACCGGAATTTTATCTGGAGTGTCTTAAAATAAGTGCTCCTGTGTAATCGACACCTGTGGTCTCGAATGGACGAAGGTGGACAACTCGTTCCTTAGGATGTGGTGAAGCTCGTGGATAAGGACTCACTCGAGCATCATACCTCCTGCAGATCACTCTTAATAATTAGGGATTTGACAGTTTTGCAATCTTGAGGAAGCCAGAATTTCTGTATAAGATCAATGAGAGTATCTAATACTCCACCGTGTAGTGTACCACGTACATGGTAATGTAACACTCTGAGTTCAGTTATGATGTGGTGACGAGGTAGAAGCATAGTAGGTAAGTAATTATCAAAAGACGTCACCAAACCGGGAAGGCTATTTAGCACCATCAAATGTACGGAATAATGAGAGGTCCCTAAATATCACCTAGGTTGCCAATACGAGAACAGAAATGCATGAGGCAAACGATATCAAAAGTATCCGATTCACCAAGATTACTATCGAGGGATTAGCAACCGTGAGGGACGGTTAGAAAACAAGACACACGCTCGTCCTGGAACTTAGGACATTCAACAAGGATATGCTCGACTGTAAGAGAAACAATGCAATGTGGACAATAAGAGCAGGGCAGCGCTCCATTAATTGACCATGCGTTAAGCGAGTGTGGCCAATACTCATCCTCACCAGAGCCGTTTCCCATCGCCGGTTACGGTGGTAGCAGGACGGCCACGAGGACACACAACTCTTTAGAGTACGCAGTTTGTTATCAGTAACAGAAAACCAACAAGCCTGCCAATTGAATAAGGACTACTTCTATGAGAGATGGGACAAGAGCAGACAACTTCCCTAGCGGCAGCATCCGAACGCTCATTTAAAGAGACACCAATATGGCTGGGAACCCAGCAAAACTCAACCGACTTAAATTTACTGTGAATAAGAAACAGCCAATGCTGTATCTTGACAACTACTGGATGAACCGGATTAAAGGATCCGAGAGCCATGGGGGCACTATGAGAATCGACGACAACTACAAAGGAAGATTGACAACGAGAAAGCAGGAGATGAAGAGCATAGAAAGTAGCATAAAGTTCCACTGTGAAGATACTAGTCTCTAGAGGTAAGCGACACATATAAGTGCTGTCAGGAAAAACAGCAGAGTAGCCTACTCCATCCGCAGACTTAGACCCATCGATGAAGGTGGAAACGGAGTAAGAGTGTGAAGAAAAGTGCTCAAGGAAAAGGCTTTTCAGAATCTATTGATCGCTCCTTGATGACTTGTGACGTGTTGATGGCTGATAGATGACTTGTGACGTGTTGATAGCTGGTTGATGACTTGTGACGTGTTGATGTCTGATTGATGACTTGTGACGTGTTGATCGCTCCTTGATGACTTGTGACGTGCTGATGGCTGATAGATGACTTGTGATGTGTTGATGGCTGGTTGATGCCTTGTGACGTGTTAATAGCTGGTTTATGCCTTGTGACGAGTTAATGACTGGTTGATGGCTTGTGACGTGTTCATAGCTGGTTGATGACTTGTGACGTGTTAATGACTGGAAGATGACTTGTGACGTGTTGATTGCTGATTGGTGACTTATGACATGTTGATGACTGGAAGATGACTTGTGACGTGCTGATGGCTGATAGATGACTTGTGACGTGTTGATGGCTGGTTGATGCCTTGTGACATGTTGATGGCTTGTTGATGACTTGTGTCGTGTTGATGTCTGGTTAATGACTTGTGACGTGTTGATGGCAGGTTAATGATTTGTGACGTGCTGATGACTGAAAGATGACTTGTGACATGGTAATGGCTGGTTGATGACTTCTAACGTTTCGATGGCGGGTTGATGACTTGTGACGCGTTGATGACTGGAAGATGACTTGTGACGTGGTGATGGTTTGTTGAGGATTTGTGACGAAGTGATGGCTGGTTGATTACTTGTGACATGTTGATGGCTGGTAGAGGGCTGGTGAGGTGATGATGGCTGGTGAGTTTTTTTTTTTTTTTTTTTGCATGGATATTCCTGTCCGGGCCCTAAGCCTCTGGCTGGCTCACTAAGTGCTGCCTGTTTCTGTTTTATTTGGGCGATGTATGAGTATTTATGACTTGTATGGTCGCTTCAGTAAGATTCTGACATATGTGTTTAACAACTTCTTCTGCTCTGTTGAATGTAATTTGAAATCTTAATGGGTTTGTAACTGTGCACTGTGTTAGATAATGTTCCAGTGGTCTGTCGGGCATTTCTCCACAGTGCTGACATTTCCTTTCATCTTCCGGAACCTGTAAGCCTATTTCCCATGCACATGGGTATCCAAGCTTGATGCGATGTAAGTGTACTTCTGTTGTTCTACTGCTCCCTTTAGTCAAACTAAGTAGTTAATAGTTGGTCGAATTCTTGTACAAAGCCGCAGATCCTGATGTTGCAACTGCTGTGTTGTGGTCACTGTACATCATTTGCATTGCTCTGTTTCTAATTACTTTCTTAATCTGTAATAGACTCTGTGGTATGTAAATGTCTACATTTCTTCTCTTAGTTGAAAATTTTGCAGCTTCGTCTGCAATGTCATTTTTTATTATTCCCACATAACTTGTCACCCAGTTGATAAGTACCCGTCGGCCTTGTCATTTGAGTGTTAGCATTAATGATGTGACATTTGTGATCAGAAGTATGTTATCACATATGTGTTCTTGTTGCAAGGTTTCAATGGCGGTTCTCGAATCTGTATGTATGATAACATGTTGTCGGTGTTCAGCAAAAGCATATTACAAAGCCTTTTGAATAGCTAGCATCGCTGTTTGTAAAGTCGAACATCCATTTGAGAGCCTCCAACTATTTACAGAGTTTCCTGCTTTAACAGCAGCTCCAGTTTCTTGTCCCTGCTGGTCTACCAATCCATCTGTGAAGTAAGTGAAGCTGTCGGATGCCAAGTTTGCTTCTATTTGCATCTGTGCAATGATACGTAGCAGTTGAGGATTTGTCTGGTTCTTTTTTCCTTCAAGAACCATAATCTTAAAAGGTGATTACTGTTGAGGTGTTAATGACTGGTAGATGAGAGGTGAGGTGTTGGTGGCTGGTAGTTGACTGGTGAGGTGTTGATGGCTGTAAATGACTGGTGATGTATTGATGGCTGGTAGAGGATTGGTGAGGTGTTGATGACTGGTAGATGAGTGGTGAGGAGTTGATGGTTGGGTGATGACTGGTGAGGTGTTGATGGCTGGTAGATGATTGGTGAGGTGTTGATGATTGGTATATAATGTGGGAACCGACCTGTGAGATTTATATTTATTTGATTTATATGAATTTATTTAAAATTTATATTTAGGTTAATTTATATAATTCGATAGCAATTTGTATGATGTTTAGTGGACTGCATTTCTGCTATATTCTCACAAATCGATCCTTACACATTAGGGGGGATTTATATTAAATTTATAAGTCTACAGTCAATCAAACTTCAGTATTAAACTACATACATTAGTAAATAAATTTTGGAGGTGCCTTATCTTATTGTATGGTAGGCGTAGTCCACCAGGTATAACTAGGATGTAGACAACAAATAATCCTCGTGTGAGGCTAGCTTCCATCACCCATAGTAACTGATGTACCAAGATTAATTTTCTTCCTCATCTTGTTCCTGTCAAAGAGCACTAGCTGTTAAGCCGGAATCCTAATATTTGACAGCTATATCAGAGAAAACACTGTATATTATATAAGTTAAGGACCAAGGACTAATTACCTAGGTTGAGTCATTCGTTCGTGATCTAACCGGAATTTATCCTATCTACCTTTTATATTACTGGCCAGAAATGAATTAGATAAGATTTTGGAAAGATACTTCCCTTGTTAGATGCTGACTGCGTGTTGATGATGGTAGAAGCACTAATTTGATCTCCAAAACACTTCGCCCAAGAGAGAATTATAGGAGCTAAATTTGCTCCAGCGACTCTGGTCATTTACAGTGACTGACCTCCCTCACCACTGATGCCTTGGCTCTCCTTGTCCAGATGTCAATAAGTGATAGAAGGGTTACTTTTACTCTATTTTTGATACTGATAATTAAGTTCGTTCAAATGAGATGTTTTTATGATGTTATAAGTCCAAAGAATAATATATTAATTATAATTCCCAACGGAATAGCTAGTGAATTTATAGCACTACGTGGCACTGATATCCCGTTTTCTATTGATGTAAAATTCCATTCAAGTTACATTTTCTATGGATTAACTTGTGCATACAACAGCAACATTATTATCTGCATATTGTAATTATAATTAGTAAATGGTGTCGGATTCTCTGACAGATGACTGATGAGGTGTTGATGACTGGTAGATGACTGGTTAGGTGTTGATGGCTAGTAGATGACCATCGAATTGTTACTTGCTGGTAGATGACTGGTGAGGTGTATATGGCTGGTAGATAACTGGTGAGGTGTTGATGACTGGTGAGGTGTTGGTGGCTGATAGATGACTTGTGGGGTGTTGATTGCTGGTAGTTGACTGGTAAAGTGTTGATGGCTGGTAGATGACTGGTGAGGTGTTGATGGCTAGTAGATGATAGGCAAACTGTTGATTGCTGGTAAATGACTGGTGAGGTCTTTATGGCTGGTAGATGACGGGTTAATTGAATGATAACTGGTAGATGACTGGTGAGGTGTTGATGGCTGGTAGATGGCTTGTGAGGTGTTGATGGCTGGTAGATGACGGGTGAGGTGTTGGTGGCTGGTAGATAATGATGAGGTATTGATTACTGGTAGATGACTTGTTGACTGGTGAGGTATTAATTACTGGTAGATGAGTGATGAGGTATTGATAGCTGGTAGATGAGTAGTGAGGTGATGATGGCTGTTAGATGAGTGGTGCGGTGTTGATGGCTGGTAGATATGGAGAGGTATTGTTTACTGGTAGATGACTTGATGACTGGTAGTTGACCAGTGAAGTATTATAATTACTGGCTGATTACTGGTAAAGTGTTGAGGGTTGGTAGATGACTGGTGAGGCGTTTATTGCTGGTAGACGACTGGTGAGGTGTTGATGGTTGGTAGACGACTGGTGAGGTGTTGATAACTGGTGACGTGTTTGTGACTGGTATATGACTGGAGAGGTGTTGATGGCTGGTAGATGAATAGTAAAGTGTTGATTGCTGGTATATGACTGGTGAGGTGTTGATGGCTGATAGAAGGCTTGTGAGGTGTTGATGGCTGGTAGATGACTGGTGAGGTGTTGGTGACTGGTAGATGACTGGTGAGGTGTTGGTGACTGGTAGATGACTGGTGAGGTATTGATAGATGGTAGATGACTGTTAATGTGTTGTGGCTGGTAGACCACTAGTGAGGTGTTCGTGGCTAGTAGATGATCGGCAAATTGTTGATTGCTGGTAAATGACTGGTGAGGTTTTGATGGCTGGTAGATGAGTCGTGAGATGTTGATGGCTGGTAGATGACCAGTGAATTGGCGATTGCTGGTAGATGAATGATGAGGTTTTGGTGGCTGGTAGATGGCTGGTGAGGTGTTGATAACATGTGAATATCTGGTGAAGTTTTGATGGCTGGTAGATGAGTAGTGAGGGGTTGAAAAATGGTAGCTTAGTGGTGAGGTGTTGATAGCGAGTAGATGCCTGGAGAGGGGCTGATACCAGGTAGATAGCTGGTGAGAAGTTTATGGCTGGGAGATGAGTAGTGAGTTGTTGATTGCTGATAGATGACCGGTGAGGTGTTGATGGCTGGTGAAGATCTGGTGAGATTTTGATGGCTGGTAGATGCCTGGTGAGGTGCTGGTAGATGAGTGGTGAGTTGTTGATGGCTAGTAGTTGACTGGTGAGATGTTGGTGGCTGGTAGATGAGTCGTAAGGTGTTGATAAGCTGGTAGATGATTGGTGAGGTATTGATTGCTGGTAGATGAGTGATGAGGTGTTGATGGCTGGTAGATGAGTGGTGAGGTGTTGATGGCTGGTACATGACTGGTTATGTGACGATGGCAGGTAGATGACTGGAGAGGTGTTGACTGCTGGTAGATTACTGGTAAAGTGTTGATGGCTAATAAATGATTGGCGAGGTGTTGATGGCTGGTACATGACTGGTGAGGTGTTAATAACGGCTGGTAGATGACTACCTAGGTGTTGATAGCTGGTAGATGGCTGGTGAGGTGTTGAAGGCTGGTACATGACTAGTGAGGTGTTGATGGGTGGTAGATGTTTGGTGAGGTGTTGATGGCTGGTAGATGGCTTATGAGGAGGTGATGACTGGTAGATGTGTGGTAAGGTGTTGGTGGCTGGTAGATGACTGGTGAGGTGTTAACGGCTGGTAAAAATCTGGTGAGGTTTTGATGGTTGCTAGATGCCTGGTGAGGTACTCATGACTGGGGAGATGTTGATGGCTGGTAGATGAGTGGGAGGTGTTAATGGCTGGTAGTTGACTGATGAGGTGTTGGTAGATGAGTGGTGAGGTGTTGATAGCTGGTAGATGAGTGCCGAGGTATTGATTGCTGGTAGATGACTTGAGATGTTGTTGACTGGTGAGGTATTGATTACTGCTAGATGACTGGTGAATACTGGTGAGGTTTTGATGGCTGGTAGATGGCTGGTGAGGTGTTGATGGCTGGTAGATGAATGGAGAGATGTTGATGGCTTGTAGATGACTGGTGAGGTGTTTATCGCTGGTAGATGACTGTGAGGTATTTATGGCTGGTAGATGACTGGTGAGGTGTTGATTGATGGTAGATGAATGGTGAGGTGTTGATGGCTGGTAGATGACTGGTGAGATGTTGATGGCTGGTAGATGACTGGTGTGGGAAAATCCGGCTCCTGTTTAATATTAATAAAATGTATAATTCTATAAATGCAAAATAATGATTAAATCTAAGATAGCTCGAAGGACCAGAATGCGAAGTTACGTGAGAGAACCAGTGACTTATGGATCTCTTTGATTATATGTAAATAAATTCTATTATTCTATTAAGCATTGAACCGTTAAATTCCATACATTCTAGAACCAGCTTCCCATGACACATTTGGTGGGGGTCTTCTATGAGGTTTGTCTACGTGATGCATATATAATATTTGTATGAATGATAAGGATGATAATATGCACACACAGAGATTATATTGGTTAGTAAATTGTAATTCTAAAATATTACTGCACGATAAAGATTAATTATAAGTAATCAATGCAATATAGTATGTATTAGATTCTTACACTGAGAGAAAATTATCTACAATAAGAACTAATTAAATCTCAGCTGTGACAGAGGAATGTAGTTGGCGTCCAATCTCTCCTACAGTCTGGAATCCGCTCTGAGATAGCGATCCTTGAAACAAGTGATGGTGGTGGACGCTGCGGTCTCGCCTACGCTGGTACTCCAGCTGAAATGCAAGTATTATTTAAATTCCACTCCAAACCCGAGAATCATTCATTTAATAGTAAATTCTAAATGAATCTGGGGACCAGCAGTACACTTACGTAGGGTTTGGTGTCGCCAAACATCGTAAAGAACAAGGAGGTAACCTAATTCTATTTTAAAGGCCTCTAAAAACAATTTAGGATACTAATCTTCCCTGCCGAACGTCGTGTCCGTAAAACTGAAGTTGCTGGATAAGTCTGGAGTCTATAGATGGCCAGATGCTCCCAAATTAAGACTAATCTTGATAAGCAGACTTCAGAACACCTATGCAATGGCGGTTGTCTCGTGTCTCTCTCTCGCCAGTATGGCGTCTTCTCTCCCTTCCTGCTCGACAGTCGCGCATGCGCATTGCTCCCAGTAGGGGTTCCGAGCATAAAATATATGGAAGGAAATGCGTTGTGATGAATATTTACGTCAAAATAAAGTTATTATATGGCGACACCTCTTTTTTTCGTGATGTAGTCAATTATTTTAGACGATATTAAAGGAACGAGAAAAGATCTGGAGTGGAGATATAATTTATCATTATATTCACGGACACAGCAAGTCGTGGCCGTATAAATTAATCCTAGTAAACAATGATAAATTTATTAACGAACAGTGAATCTATTAATAAATGCTTATTTTAATAAAAGTCAAAATAAAGCTAGATTCTACTCGATATGTTAATATGAAATGTTCCTGGTGGCTAGCTAGCTGACGCAACATTTCCACGATTCTAAGAAAAATTTCATGCCACTCCACATCCTAATGCAATGAATTCTCTATCACTAAACTACGAATTAGTAGTATTAGTTAATTATGACACTTAGTACAGGAAATACATCCCATTGTTGAAAATTTCCAGCAACTGGTGAGGTGTTTATTGCTGCTAGATGAGTGGTGAGGTGTTGATGACTGGTATATGAGTGGTGAGGTGTTGATGGCTAGTAGATGAGTGGTGAGGTGTTGATGAGTGGTGGGGTGTTGATGGCTAGTAGATGAGTGGTGAGGTTTTGATGGCTGGTAGATGTGGTGAGGTGTTGATGACTGGTAGATGAGTGGTGAGGTGTTGATGACTGGTAGATGAGTGGTGAGGTGTTGATGGTTGGTAGATGAATGGTGAGGTGTTTATGACTGGTAGATAAGTGGTGAGGTGTTCAACTGTTCAACACGCTTCCACTACACATAAGGGACATAACTGGCCGACCCCTCACAGTGTTCAAGAGAGTACTATCAAGATCAGAGGCCCGAGACTGTTCAACACGCTTCCACTACACATAAGGGACATAACTGGCCGACCCCTCACAGTGTTCAAGAGAGAACTATCAACATCAGAGGCGCGAGGCTGTTCAAGACGCTTCCACTACACATAAGGGACACAACTGGCCGACCCCTCGCAGTGTTCAAGAGAGAACTATCAACATCAGAGGCCCGAGACTGTTCAACACGCTTCCACTACACATAAGGGACATAAATGGCCATGCCCTAATCCAAATTAATATAGCACCCCCAATACCATGAGCTTCTATTTTTTTAATTAGTCTTTCATGTGGCACTGTATCAAAAGCTTTGCTAAAGTCAAGGTACACAACATCACAATCCTTACCACTATCAACTGCCTCAACTATGCTGGAATAAAAAGTTAGAAAATTTGTTAAACATGAACGGTCATTTGTAAAACCATGTTGCGACTCATTTATTAATTTATGTTTTTTCAAGATGGAGACGAATTGTATTTGCAGTTATTGATTCAAGTAACTTTCCCACAATAGACGTTTGGCAAATTGGCCGATAGTTTGATGCAAGTGATCTATCTCCTTTCTTAAAAATTGGTACCACTGTCGGAAAATCCGACACCATTTAATAATAATATCATACAGACAGATAAGAGCTGTGTTGTATAAACAAGTTACCCATAGAAAACGTAACTTGTAGTGGAATTACCGTCTAAAGAAAACGGGATATCATCACCACATACCATTATAATTCACCAGCTATTCTGCTGGGAATTATTCTTAAATACATTAGTCTTTGGACTTTACCATCATAAAAACATCTTATATAAATTAACTTAATTATCAATATTAAAGTAGAGTAAATGTGACCCTTCTATCACTTTCTGAAATCTGGACAAAGTAGGCCAGGCGAGAGTGAGGAAGGGGAGCCATTGTTGTGTCACCTCCGAGACGTGTGGAGCAAATTTGGCTCCTATCATTCTGGACAATGTCGGCCAGACGTCAATAGAATGGAGTGTTAAACAGCCATTGTTTATTGAGACCAGAGGCTCACACGGGAGCAAATTCGGCTCCTGTTAAATTTACTTGGACGTAGTGTTATGGAACCCAAAGGTGTACCATTTTTCAACACGCTGTCTACATTCAAGTTAAGTGTCTATCCGAAACCCGTTTATCATTCATTTATGGCCATTAATGTCAGGATATAGGGTGACCCGGTTAGATCGCGAAATCGCCTCAAACTAAAGGTAATTAAGCCAGGTCTTTATTGTTCCATGTACAGTTTTCTCTGAAATACTTGTCATATATAGGTTTCTGGCTTCACAGCTAGCGCACTTTTGACAGGTCAAGACGAGGAAGCAAGATTTGTGCACCAGTTACTGGGTGATATGGAAGCTACCTCAAAGAGGATAATTTGGTGTCTACACCCTAGTTATACCTGGTGGACTAACCTGCTGTACTATAAGATAAGGAACCTCTTTAATGTATGTAGTTATTTCTGTAGTTTGATTGGCTGCATATATATATTAATTTAATAACCCCCCCCCTAATGTGTAGAGGATCGATTTGTGAGATTATGAGATTATTGCAGAAATACAGTCCACTTATCATTATACAAATTGCTATCGAAGTATATAAATTAACGTAAATATAAATTCATATAAATTAAATAAATATAAAACTCACAGGTCGGTGCCCACATTATTTGGTCCTTCGAACCGGATTATTTGATCCTTTGAACCCACATTTGGTCATCTTAGTACCGGATGAACCAGTTAACCAGTGGATTCATTAAATATACTAGTGCAGTGTTATTTAAACAAAGCCAGCCAGTCATAGACAGCGGCGTTGCCTCGTGGGAGCTCAGGAGCCTCCCTCAGCCCAGTTCAGCTTCGTCAGCGGTTTCATGCACACCCACAGATATTTGGTGGCGTGTTATTTTGTGAAATGACAGCGCTAATATAGAAGCCAGCCAAACTAGTGACTGTGTCTTCGCGAGATTGTTCACGGATTTCGTGGTGTTACATTTCGCGAGAGATTATCTACGAATTTTGTGGAGTTTATTTCGCGAGGTCACTAATAATATTTAATACTTCTAGATAATATTAGAAGTTTCATAGAGGCTAATTAAGAGGCTATTAACAATAATTGTGTATATTATTTCTCCAAAATAGAGAATTATTTAATATATATTGCACTAGTGATCACAGTATAATATTTACTAATTGCCAACCCACAACAGGGTAGGATATTACCATTGACTAGTTGAACTATTATTGTTCATCCTAGTCCCATTATTACCATAGTCAGTTGTACTATATTGATCAACCTAACACCATTAATGAATGGTCTAGACCCTATTTTGGGTGTAATTTTTATCAACTCGAGTTGAGTTGTATATATAATAATTTACTTATGATCATTACACCTTTGAGTGATTAATTAGTGTCTCTACCATCCTAGGGTGATATAGAAGAGCTAACCTAAAGGTACTTCCAGTGACACTGGTTTATCACTCAAATCATTAGTGTGTATGATTGTATATATATAATGTGTATTAATTTTAAGTGCTAACCTCTAGTAGAGGTAGGATTATTGCCTAGTGAGTGCAGAATTTACCCTAGGCTACCATTAGTGTTTGTTCAGTATTATGAGCAGCCCAAGTACAAGCCCCACAAGGCTTCACCAACTAGCCAGTATGGATAATGCAGGGAGAATGAAAAGAACCCTTGCAGGTCTTAAATGCCATTTAACAAGACAGATCAAGAAATGTGAAGATTTGTCACAACAATCAACAGTTGATTATGCTGACCTGGAAAGCTATTATCAAGCAGCTGCAGGTAAATTTGAGCAAATCAAATGCCAAATGGCTGTCCTTGTGGGGACAGACTACTACCATCAATTCATTGGTAGCCCTACTAAATATCAGGGTATAACCATGTTAAACTCTGCAGGAGGTAAATTACTCTCAGGCCCAGTATCAAGCCTGAGGAGACCTATGCCTGCAGATAAACAATACCAATAGAAATCTAAATTTGTCAGCTGATTATATTTCTCCAGTAGCATTATACTAAGGAGATTACAGCTGACTATACCAACAGAAGTTGATGTTAGTATCATCATTTGAAGCTGAAGATGAGTTCATGAGGCCTCAGTGGCAAATCAGTGAACAGTAGCCTAAAACAGCTACAAGTCACTGCGACCAATGTCACTGAACCCACTGCAGTCTCAGAACCATACTTTACTTTAATGATGAGCTATTCAATCCTCTGAATCAATTAACTAAATTAAACCCCAATAAATCTGATGACTGATTTGATACATTTATTATTTAATCAAGATGTATTCCATGGGCCTCAGTGTTTATATATCAGTGACCAGTTACCTGAACAAACTTCAAGTTATATCTGATGTCACTGATCTCACTGCAGTCCCTGAATCATACTTGACTGTAGTACTTGATCACATCCAGTCTTCTGGGTTAAATAATATGTAATAAGGCTTGAATATTAGCCTTTCAAGAGTTGACAGGGAAATGAAATCGCATTAGACTTCTAACCCTTGCAACTCTAGTACGGGACATCCGTCCTGTACGAACAGACGCACAAATGTGTGATTACTAACTACTAACATCAAATTAATGTAATAATTCGAAGGAGGAGTATCGGTGTTCGTCTGTTCTAAACAGGACTTCGACCCGTGAGCAGCCCCCTGGGGAATTATGTCGGAAAATCCGACACCATTTAATAATAATATCATACAGACAGATAAGAGCTGTGTTGTATAAACAAGTTACCCATAGAAAACGTAACTTGTAGTGGAATTACCGTCTAAAGAAAACGGGATATCATCACCACATACCATTATAATTCACCAGCTATTCTGCTGGGAATTATTCTTAAATACATTAGTCTTTGGACTTTACCATCATAAAAACATCTTATATAAATTAACTTAATTATCAATATTAAAGTAGAGTAAATGTGACCCTTCTATCACTTTCTGAAATCTGGACAAAGTAGGCCAGGCGAGAGTGAGGAAGGGGAGCCATTGTTGTGTCACCTCCGAGACGTGTGGAGCAAATTTGGCTCCTATCATTCTGGACAATGTCGGCCAGACGTCAATAGAATGGAGTGTTAAACAGCCATTGTTTATTGAGACCAGAGGCTCACACGGGAGCAAATTCGGCTCCTGTTAAATTTACTTGGACGTAGTGTTATGGAACCCAAAGGTGTACCATTTTTCAACACGCTGTCTACATTCAAGTTAAGTGTCTATCCGAAACCCGTTTATCATTCATTTATGGCCATTAATGTCAGGATATAGGGTGACCCGGTTAGATCGCGAAATCGCCTCAAACTAAAGGTAATTAAGCCAGGTCTTTATTGTTCCATGTACAGTTTTCTCTGAAATACTTGTCATATATAGGTTTCTGGCTTCACAGCTAGCGCACTTTTGACAGGTCAAGACGAGGAAGCAAGATTTGTGCACCAGTTACTGGGTGATATGGAAGCTACCTCAAAGAGGATAATTTGGTGTCTACACCCTAGTTATACCTGGTGGACTAACCTGCTGTACTATAAGATAAGGAACCTCTTTAATGTATGTAGTTATTTCTGTAGTTTGATTGGCTGCATATATATATTAATTTAATAACCCCCCCCCTAATGTGTAGAGGATCGATTTGTGAGATTATGAGATTATTGCAGAAATACAGTCCACTTATCATTATACAAATTGCTATCGAAGTATATAAATTAACGTAAATATAAATTCATATAAATTAAATAAATATAAAACTCACAGGTCGGTGCCCACAACCACATTAGCTACCTTCCATGACTCTGGCACTCTGCCTGACTCTATTGATTTATTAAATATGGTAGACAGTGGCTCGGAAAGCTCCTCTTTGCATTCTTTAAGCACCCTGGAAAACACTTCATCCGGCCCTGGGGATTTGTTTGGTTTTAGTTTTTCTAATTGTTTAATTACATCCTCCCTGGTAACTGCTAAACTAGTCGACCTGTCCTCATCCCCACCCACATAGACTTGTTCGGCTGAAGGCATATTGTTAAGTTCTTCTTTCGTAAATACAGATATAAAATATTTGTTAAAAATATTACTCATCTCCTTGTCATTATCCGTTATTTGACCTGTCTCAGATTTTAATGGACCTATCCTTTCCCTAGTCTTAGTTCGATATAACTGAAAAAACCCTTTAGGATTTGACTTTGCTTGCTCTGCTATGCGAACTTCATAGTTTCTTTTTGCTTTCCTAATCTCTCTTTGAACATTTCTAACCAGTTGTATGAATTCCTGTTCTAAACTGACTTCCCCATTCTTAATCCTTGTGTACCAAGCTCTCTTTTTACCTATAAGGTTCTTTAAATTATTTGTTATCCACTTTGGGTCATTAGTATTCGATCTATTCAATTTGTATGGTATATAAATGCAGGGGGTAATGATGTTGGGCGAGTTAGGAGTGAGGAACTAATACAGAGATTCAGGACAACCATTGAATTAGTCAGGAGCAAGGGAGAAATCCCGATCATATGTGGCATTCTTCCAAGAAAGGGAGTGGGAAATGAATGGATGTCGAGGGCACTTGGTGTCAATTGCCGGCTGGAAAGATATTGCAAATCAAATGCAATATCTTTCATAAACAACTGGGAACACTTCTATGGAAGAAATGAAATGTATGCTCGTGATGGGGTGCATCTATCGAGGGCAGGGGTTGTTGTTGTTGCGAACACGTTGGAAGAAGTGGTTAGCGGTGTTTGTTTGGGTTTAAACTGTTAGTAGATAGAGGTATGGGAATTGATTTGGAGGAAGGAGATAATAAAAGTATGTGTTTGGAGGAGAAAGGAATTGGCAAAATGATCAGGGAAAGAGAAGGGCCTCAAAATAACAATTCACTTAGGGTATATTACACAAACAGTAGAAGTCTAAGAAATAAAATTAACGAATTAAATGCTCTTGTCTGCAAAGAAAAAATAGATATTATTGCACTTACCGAAACGTGAATGAATGTAGAAAATAAGAACATAAGAACAAAGGCAACTGCAGAAGGCCTATTGGCCCATACGAGGCAGCTCCTATTTATAACCACCCAATCCCACTCATATACATGTCCAACCCATGCTTGAAACAATCGAGGGACCCCATCTCCACAATGTTACGCGGCAATTGGTTCCACAAATCAACAACCCTGTTACTGAACCAGTATTTACCCAAGTCTTTCCTAAATCTAAACTTATCCAATTTATACCCATTGTTTCGTGTTCTGTCTTGTGTTGATACTTTTAATACCCTATTAATATCCCCTTTGTTATGTCCATTCACCCACTTGTAAACCTCTATCATGTCACCTCTAACTCTTCGCCTTTCCAGTGAATGCAACTTAAGCTTTGTTAATCTTTCTTCATATGAAAGATTTCTAATTTGGGGAATTAACTTAGTCATCCTACGCTGGACACGTTCAAGTGAATTTATATCCATTCTATAATATGGCGACCAAAACTGAACTGCATAATCTAAATGGGGCCTAACTAGAGCAAGATATAGCTTGAGAACCACACCAAGTGTCTTGTTACTAACGCTGCGATTAATAAATCCAAGTGTCCGATTTGCCTTATTACGAACATTTATGCATTGATCCTTTTGTTTTAAATTCTTACTAATCATAACTCCCAGATCCCTTTCGCAATTCGACTTCGCAATCCCAACACCATCTAGATCGTATCTTGTAACCATATCATCATTACCTAACCTCAGAACTTTACATTTATCAGCATTAAACTGCATCTGACAATCCTTTGACCATTTCAAAACCCTATCTAGATCAACTTGAAGTGATCTATAACCTCCTCCGAATTAATTTCCCTACCTATTTTCGTACCATCGGCAAATTTGCAAATGTTGCTACTCAAACCTGAATCTAAATCATTTATATATATTATAAACAACAGATGTCCCAGGACAGAGCCTTGATGCACTCTCTGTTTCCTTTGGTATAGCCATGCCCTAATCCAGCTTAATATAGCACCCCCAATACCATGAGACTCTAACTTTTTAGTCAGTCTTTCATGTGGCACTGCATCAAAAGCTTTGCTAAAGTCAAGGTACACAACATCGCAATCCTTACCACTGCCTCATCACAATAACTGCCTCAACAATGCTAGAATAAAAAGATAACAAATTTGTTAAACATGAACGGCCATTTATAAAACCATGTTGCGACTCAATTATTAATTTATGTTTTTCAAGATGAAGACGAATTTTATTTGCTATTATAGATTCGAGTAACTTTCCCACAATAGACGTTAGGCTAATTGGTCGATAGTTAGACGCAAGTGATCTATCTCCTTTCTTAAAAACTGGTATCACATTAGCAACTTTCCAAAACTCTGGCACTCTGCCTGACTCTATTGATTTATTAAATATGGTTGACAGTGGGTCACAAAGCTCCTCTTTGCATTCTTTAAGCACCCTGGCAAACACTTCATCCGGCCCTGGGGATTTGTTTGGTTTGAGTTTTACTATTTGTTTATGAACATCCTCCCTGGTAAATGTTAAACTCGTCAACCTGTCCTCGTCCCCACCCACATAGACTTGTTCGGCTGAAGGCATATTGTTAAGTTCCTTTTTAGTAAATACAGATACAAAATATTTATTAAAAATACTACTCATCTCTTCATCACTATCTGTTATTTGACCTGTCTCAGTTTTTAATGGACCTATCCTTTCCCTAGTCTTAGTACGATATAACTGAAAAAACCCTTTAGGATTTGTCTTTGCTTGCCCTGCTATGCGAACTTCATAGTTTCTTTTTGCTTTCCTTATCTCTTTTTTAACATTTCTAACCAGTTGTACGAATTCCTGTTCTAAAGTGACCTCCCCATTTTTAATCCTTTTGTACCAAGCTCTCTTTTTACCTATAAGGTTCTTCAAATTCTTTGTTATCCACTTTGGGTCATTAGTATTCGATCTATTCAATTTGTATGGTATACTACGTTCCTGTGCTATGTTTAGAATATTCCTAAATAAGTTATATATTGAGTCCACATCGAAATCCCCATTTACGTCACCTATCGCTGGGTTCATGTCTCGCTCCAAGACCGGCCCCCACCACATACCCAAGACTTTCCAATCAATTTGACCCAAAAAATTTCTAAGGCTATTTAAATCAGCTTTTCGAAAATCTGGCACTTTAACAGAATTTTCTCCTACAGGTCTATTCCATTCTATGCTAAATCTGATTTCTTTGTGACCACTGTTCCCTAGCTCACTCCCTATTTCGATGTCATTAATTTGTGTTTCCCTGTTAGTTAACACTAAATCTAAAATATTATTTTCCCGCTTTGGTTCCTTAATGTGTTGCGTAAGAAAGCAATCGTTAATTAATTCTAGAAAATCTTCTGCTTCACTATTCCCTGTTTTGTTCAACCAGTTTATTCCACTAAAGTTAAAGTCACCCATGACATAAATACTGTTAGATCTAGATGCTCTAGATATTTCATCCCATAGATGCTTTGCTTCCATTCTGTCTAAATTTGGTGGCCTATATATAACTCCTATTATAATATTATTTGCTTTTTCTTTTAATTCTATCCAAATAGTTTCTGTGTGTGGCTCAGTTTTGATTCCCTCCTTGAGACTACATTTAAAATTGTCCCTAACATATATGGCTACTCCACCTCCTCGTCTAATATATCTATCTGTGTGAAATAGTTTAAATTCATTTATTTGTTATTCAGCTAATAGTTCTCTATTTTCTACATTCATCCACGTTTCGGTAAGTGCAATAATATCTATTTTTCCTGTGCAGACAAGAGCATTTAATTCGTTAATTTTATTTCTTAGACTTCTACTGTTAGTGTAATATACCCTAAGTGAATTGTTATTTTGAGGCCCTTTTCTTTCTCTGATCATTTTGCCAATTCTTTTCTCTCACGAACACATACTTTTATTACCTCCAAATCAATTCCCATACCACTATCTTCTAACAGTTTAAACCCATCTACTAACAGTTTAAACCCAGGAATTCATGCAACTGGTTAGAAATCTTAAAAAAGAGATTAGGAAAGCAAAAAGAAACTATGAAGTTCGCATAGCAGAGCAAGCAAAGTCAAATCCTAAAGGGTTTTTTCAGTTATATCGAAATAAGACTAGGGAAAGGATAGGTCCATTAAAATCTGAGACAGGTCAAATAACGGATAATGAGAAGGAGATGAGTAATATTTTTAACAAATATTTTATATCTGTATTTACTAAAGAAGAACTTAACAATATGCCTTCAGCCGAACAAGTCTATGTGGGTGGGGATGAGGACAGGTTGACTAGTTTAGCAGTTACCAGGGAGGATGTAATTATACAATTAGTAAAACTAAAACCAAACAAATCCCCAGGGCCGGATGAAGTGTTTACCAGGGTGCTTAAAGAATGCAAAGAGGAGCTTTCCGAGCCACTGTCTACCATATTTAATAAATCAATAGAGTTAGGCAGAGTGCCAGAGTCATGGAAAGTAGCTAATGTGGTACCAATTTTTAAGAAAGGAGATAGATCACTTGCGTCAAACTATCGGCCAATTAGCCTAACGTCTATTGTGGGAAAGTTACTTGAATCAATAACTGCAAATACAATTCGTCTCCATCTTGAAAAACATAAATTAATAAATGAGTTGCAACATGGTTTTACAAATGGCCTTTCATGTTTAACAAATTTGCTAACTTTTTATTCCAGCATAGTTGAGGCAGTTGATAGTGGTAAGGATTGTGATGTTGTGTACCTTGACTTTAGCAAAGCTTTTGATACAGTGCCACATGAAAGACTAATTAAAAAAATAGAAGCTCATGGTGTTGGGGGTGCTATATTAAGTTGGATTAGGGCATGGCTATTCCAAAAGAAACAGAGAGTTAGTATAAATGGGGTTAAATCAGAGTGGGATAATGTTTTTAGTGGAGTACCTGAGGGCTCTGTCCTGGGACCTCTGTTGTTTATAATATTTATAAATGATTTAGATTCAGGTTTGAGTAGCAACATCTGCAAATTTGCAGATGATACAAAAATCGGTAGGGAAATCAACATGAAAGAAGACTCGCTATCACTTCAAGTTGATCTAAATAGGGTTTTAGAATGGTCAAAAGATTGGCAGATGCAGTTTAATGCCGATAAATGTAGAGTTTTGAGGCTGGGTATTGATGGTAGAGTTACAAGACACGAGCTAGATGGTGTTGAGATTGCGAAGTTGGATTGCGAAAGGGATCTGGGAGTTATGATTAGTAAGAATTTAAAACAAAAAGATCAATGCATGAATGTTCGTAATAAGGCAAATAGGACACTGGGATTTATTAATCGAAGCGTTAGTAACAAGACACCTGGTGTGGTTCTTCAGCTATATCTTGCTCTAGTTAGGCCCCATTTAGATTATGCAGTTCAGTTTTGGTCGCCGTACTATAGAATGGATATAAATTCACTTGAACGTATCCAGTATAGGATGACAAAGTTAATTCCCCAAAGTAGAAGTCTTTCATATGAAGAAAGATTAACTTAATAAAGCTTAAATTGCATTCACTGGAAAGACGAAGAGTTAGGGGTGACATGATAGAAGTTTACAAGTGGATAAATGGACATAACAAAGGGGATATTAATAGGGTATTAAAAGTATCAACTCAAGACAGAACACGAAACAATGGGTATAAATTGGATAAGATACTGGTTCGGTAACAGGGTTGTTGATTTGTGGAACCAATTACTGTGTAAGGTGTTAGAGGTGGGGTCCCTCGATTGTTTCAAGCGCAGGTTGGACAAGTATATGAGTGGGATTGGGTTGTTATAGATAGGAGCTGCCTCGTATGGGCAAATAGGCCTTCTGCAGTTACCTTTGTTCTTATGTTCTTATGTTATGTAACTCAGAATATTATCAAATTTTGTATAAAACCTCTATCATTTAATAAAACTGAGAGAAAAAGTTAGTGCCTTGAAAAAAATATGGCTTGGAATATGTCACATATGTACTTATTTATAAGCAAAACAGTGACTATAAGCAATAAGTCATATGTGTGCTGTCTAGTGCGAGAGCAGGTTGACTGGTGAGGTGTTGATGGCTTGCAGATGACTGGTGAGGTGTTGATGGCTGGTAGATGAGTGGTGAGGTGTTGACAGCTAGTAGATAACTGGTGAGATGTTGATGGCTAGTAGATGAGTGGTGAGGTGTTGATAGCTGGTACATGATTGGTGATGTGTTGGTGGCTGGTAGATGACTGGTGAGGTGTTGATGGCAAGCAGATGACTGGTGAGGTGTTGAAGGCTGGTAGATGACTGGTGAGGTGTTGATGGCTGGTAGATGAGTGGTGAGGTGTTGATGATTGGTAGATGAGTGGTGAGGTGTTGATGGCTAGTAGATGACTGGTGAGATGTTTATGGCTGGTAGATGACTGGTGAGGTGTTGATGACTGGTAGATGAGTGGTGAGGTGTTGATGGCTGGTAGATGAATGGTGAGGTGTTTATGACTGGTAGATGAGTGATGAGGTGTTTATGGGTGGTAGGCGAGTAGTGAGGTGTTTATTGGTGGTAGATGAGTGGTGAGGTGTTTATGGCTGGTCAACCCGTTTTCACACTTGCTTATAGTCAATATCTTGCTTATGAATAAGTGCCTGTGTGACATACTAATTTATTGTCAATATTTGAGCTAACCTTGAAAAGTTGAATAGAAAACCACAACCTAACCTAACCTTCTTAGAATGTTAAAATATTAAATTAGTACTGAACCTAGACCAGAAGTTGGATTAGGACATGGCCATTCCAAATTTGGATTAGGACATGGACATGGATAATGTTATTAGTGGAGTGCCTCAAGGCTCTGTCCTGGGAACTCTGTTGTTTATAATATATATAAATGATTTAGATTCAGGTTTGAGTAGCAACATTTGCAAATTTGCCTATGATACAAAAATTGGTAGGGAAAAGTGATAGTGATAGACTCACTATCACTTCAAGTTGATCTAGATATCTAAATAGGGTTTTGAAATGGTCAAAAGATTGGCAGATGCAGTTTAATGCTGATAAATGTAAAGTTTTGAGGCTAGGTAATGATGATAGAGTTACAAGATACGAGCTGGATGGTGATGAGAATGCGAAGTCCGATTGTGTTCATGTTTAACAAATTTGCTAACTTTTTATTCCAGCATAGTTGAGGCAGTTGATAGTGGTAAGGATTGTGATGTTGTGTACCTTGACTTTAGCAAAGCTTTTGATACAGTGCCACATAACATAAGAACAAATGTAACTACAGAAGGCCTATTGGCCCATACGCGGCAGCTCCTATTCTATAACTACCCAATCCCACTCATATACTTGTCCAACCCGCGCTTGAAACAATCGAGGGACACCATCTCCACCACGTTACGCGGCAATTGGTTCCACAAATCAAGAACCCTGTTACTGAACCAGTATTTACCCAAGTCTTTCCTAAATCTAAACTTATCCAATTTATACCCATTGTTTCGTGTTCTGTCTTGTGTTGATAAAAGACTAATTAAAAAAAAATTAATCCCTCAGAAAGTAAAGGAAGTACCTAAGCAAACATTAGTTGTGGGAGATTCCCAGATAAGGTATTTGGATAGAACGTTTTGTGCTAGAGATAGGGGGAACAGGTTAAGGGTTTGCTATCCCGGAGCTGGCATTGGTGATATTATAAACAACATGAATGATATTATGGCTGGTAATGGGAACAATCCCATTATTTGCATTAGCGTGGGAGGAAATGATGTTGGTCGAGTCAGGAGTGAGGAACTGATTCAGAGGTATAAAACAGCCATAGAGTTAGTTAGGAGCAAGGGAGGAATCCCGATCATATGTGGCATTCTTCCAAGAAAGGGAGTGGGAAATGAATGGATATCGAGGGCACTTGGTGTCAATTGCCGGCTGGAAAGATATTGCAAATCAAATGCAATATCTTTCATAGACAACTGGGAACACTTCTATGGAAGAAATGAAATGTATGCTCGTGATGGGGTGCATCTATCGAGAGCTGGGGTTGTTGCTGTTGCGAACTCGCTAGAAGAAGTGGTTAGAGGTGTTTGTTTGGGTTTAAACTGTTAGTAGATAGAGGTATGGGAATTGATTTGGAGGAAGGAGGTAATAAAAGTATGTGTTTGTGGGAGAAAGGAATTGGCAAAACGATCAGGGAAAGAGAAGGTCCGCAAAATAACAATTCACTTAGGGTATATTACACTAACAGTAGAAGTCTAAGAAATAAAATTAACGAATTAAATGCTCTTGTCTGCACAGAAACAATAGATATTATTGCACTTACCGAAACGTGGATGAATGTAGAAAATAGAGAACTATTAGCTGAATATCAAATATATGGATTTAAACTATTTCACACAGATAGATATATTAGACGAGGAGGTGGAGTAGCCATATATGTTAGGGACAATTTGAAATGTAGTCTCAAAGAGGGAATCAAAACAGAGCCACACACAGAAACTATTTGGATTGAATTAAACGAAAAAGCTAATAATATTATAATAGGAGTAATATATAGGCCACCAAATTTAGACAGAATGGAAGCAAAGCATCTATGGGATGAAATATCTAGAGCATCTAGATCTAACAGTATTTATGTCATGGGTGACTTTAATTTTAGTGGAATAAACTGGTTGAACAAAACAGGGAATAGTGAAGCAGAAGATTTTCTAGAATTAATTGACGATTGCTTTCTTACGCAACACATTAAGGAACCAACACGGGAAAATAATATTTTAGATTTAGTGTTAACTAACAGGGAAACGCAAATTAATGACATCGAAATAGGGAGTGAGCTAGGGAGCAGTGATCACAAAGAAATCAGATTTAGCATAGAATGGAATAGACCAGTAGGAGAAAATTCTGTTAAAGTGCCAGATTTTCGAAAAGCTGATTTTAATAGCCTAAGAAATTTTTTGGGTCAAATTGATTGGAAAGGCTTGGGTATGGGGTGTGGGCCGGTCTTGGAGCGAGACATGAACCCAGCGATAGGTGACTTAAATGGGGATTTCGATGTGGATTCAATATATAACTTATTTAAGAATATTCTAAACAAAGCACAGGAACGTAGTATACCATACAAATTGAATAGATCGTATACTAATGACCCAAAGTGGATAACAAAGAATTTGAAGAACCTTATAGGTAAAAAGAGAGCTTGGTACAAAAGGATTAAAAATGGGGAGGTCACTTTAGAACAGGAATTCGTACAACTGGTTAGAAATGTTAAAAAAGAGATAAGGAAAGCAAAAAGAAACTATGAAGTTCGCATAGCAGGGCAAGCAAAGACAAATCTTAAAGGGTTTTTTCAGTTATATCGTACTAAGACTAGGGAAAGGATAGGTCCATTAAAAACTGAGACAGGTCAAATAACAGATAGTGATGAAGAGATGAGTAGTATTTTTAATAAATATTTTGTATCTGTATTTACTAAAGAGGAACTTAACAATATGCCTTCAGCCGAACAAGTCTATGTGGGTGGGGACGAGGACAGGTTGACGAGTTTAGCAGTTACCAGGGAGGATGTTCTTAAACAAATAGTAAAACTCAAACCAAACAAATCCCCAGGGCCGGATGAAGTGTTTGCTAGGGTGCTTAAAGAATGCAAAGAGGAGCTTTGTGACCCACTGTCAACCATATTTAATAAATCAATAGAGTCAGGCAGAGTGCCAGAGTTTTGGAAAGTTGCTAATGTGATACCAGTTTTTAAGAAAGGAGATAGATCACTTGCGTCTAACTATCGACCAATTAGCCTAACGTCTATTGTGGGAAAGTTACTCGAATCTATAATAGCAAATAAAATTCGTCTTCATCTTGAAAAACATAAATTAATAATTGAGTCGCAACATGGTTTTATAAATGGCCATTCATGTTTAACAAATTTGTTATCTTTTTATTCTAGCATTGTTGAGGCAGTTGATAGTGGTAAGGATTGCGATGTTGTATACCTTGACTTTAGCAAAGCTTTTGATACAGTGCCACATGAAAGACTGATTAAAAAAATAGAGTCTCATGGTATTGGGGGTGCTATATTAAGCTGGATTAGGGCATGGCTATACCAAAGGAAACAGAGAGTTAGTATAAATGGAATCAAGTCAGAGTGGGAAAATGTTGTAAGTGGAGTGCCTCAAGGCTCTGTCCTGGGACCTCTGTTGTTTATAATATATATAAATGATTTAGATTCAGGTTTGAGTAGCAACATTTGCAAATTTGCCGATGATACGAAAATCGGTAGGGAAATTAATTCGGAGAAGGACTCACTATCACTTCAAGTTGATCTAGATAGGGTTTTGAAATGGTCAAAGGATTGGCAGATGCAGTTTAATGCTGATAAATGTAAAGTTCTGAGGTTAGGTAATGATGATAGAGTTACAAGATACGAGCTAGATGGTGTTGTGATTGCGAAGTCGGATTGCGAAAGGGATCTGGGAGTTATGATTAGTAAGAATTTAAAACAAAAGGATCAATGCATAAATGTTCGTAATAAGGCAAATCGGACACTTGGATTTATTAATCGCAGCGTTAGTAACAAGACACCTGGTGTGGTTCTCAAGCTATATCTTGCTCTAGTTAGGCCCCATTTAGATTATGCAGTTCAGTTTTGGTCGCCATATTATAGAATGGATATAAATTCACTTGAACGTGTCCAGCGTAGGATGACTAAGTTAATTCCCCAAATTAGAAATCTTTCATATGAAGAAAGATTAACAAAGCTTAAGTTGCATTCACTGGAAAGGCGAAGAGTTAGGGGTGACATGATAGAGGTTTACAAGTGGATGAATGGACATAACCGGGGGGATATTAATAGGGTATTAAAAGTATCAACACAGGACAGAACACGAAACAATGGATATAAATTGGATAAGTTTAGATTTAGGAAAGACTTGGGTAAATACTGGTTCAGTAACAGGGTTGTTGATTTGTGGAACCAATTGCCGCGTAACATTGTGGAGGTGGGGTCCCTCGATTGTTTCAAGCACGGGTTGGACAAGTATATGAGTGGGATTGGGTGGTTATAGAATAGGAGCTGCCTCGTATGGGCCAATAGGCCTTCTGCAGTTACCTTTGTTCTTATGTTCTTATGTTCTTAAAATAGAAGATCATGGTATTGGGGGTGCTATATTAACTTGGATTAGGGCATGGCTATTCCAAAGGAAACAGAGAGTTAGTATAAATGGGGTTAAGTCAGATTGGGATAATATTGTTAATGGAGTACCTCAGGGCTCTGTCCTGGGACTTCTGTTGTTTATAATATATATAAATGATTCAGGTTTGAGTAGCAACATTTGCAAATTTGCCGATGATACGAAAATCGGAAGGGAAACTAATTCGGAGGAGGACTCACTATCACTTCAAGTTCATCTAGATAGGGTTTTGAAATGGTAAAATGATTGGCAAATGCAGTTTAATGCTGATAAATGTAAAGTTCTGAGGCTAGGTAATGATGATAGAGTTACAAGATACGAGCTAGATGGTGTTGAGATTGCGAAAGGGATCTGGGAGTTATGATTAGTAAGAATTTAAAATAAAAAGGATCAATGCATGAATGTTCGCAATAAGGCGAATAGGACACTGGGATTTATTAATCGCAGCGTTAGTAACAAGACACCTGGTGTGGTTCTTAAGCTATATCTTGCTCTGGTTAGGCCTTATTTAGATTATGCAGTTCAGTTTTGGTCGCCGTATTATAGAATGGATATAAATTCACTTGAACGTGTCCAACGTAGGATGACTAAGTTAATTCCCCAAATTAGAAATCTTTCATATGAAGAAAGATTAACAAAGCTTAAGTTGCATTCACTGGAAAGACGAAGAGTTAGGGGCGACATGATAGAGGTTTACAAGTGGATGAATGGACATAACAGGGGGGATATTAATAGGGTATTACAAATATCAACACAAGACAGAACACGAAACAATGGGTATAAATTGGATAAGTTTAGATTTAGGAAAGACTTGGGTAAATACTGGTTCAGTAACAGGGTTGTTGATTTGTGGAACCAATTGCCGCGTAACGTGGTGGAGGTGGTGTCCCTCGATTGTTTCAAGCGCGGGTTGGACAAGTATATGAGTGGGATTGGGTGGTTATAGAATAGGAGTGGCCTCGTATGGGCCAATAGGCCTTCTGCAGTTACCTTTGTTCTTATGTTCTTATATAGATATTACAGTTTTATAAAAATAATAAAACAAAACTAAAATATTTAAATTAATTGTAAAGTGACTCAGAACATTGTAAAATTTTGTATAAAATCTCTATTGTTTAATAAAACTGAGAGAAAACGTTAGTGCCTTGAAAAAAATATGGTTTGGAAAGTCACATATGTACTTATTTATAAGCAAAATAGTGACTATAAGCAATAAGTCATATATGTGGTGGAGGTGGGGTCCCTCGATTGTTTCAAGCGTGGTTTGCACATGTATATGAGTGGGATTGGGTGGTTATAAATAGGAGCTGCCTCGTATGGGCCAATAGGCCTTCTGCAGTTACATTTGTTCTTATGTGCTGTCTTGTGCGCAAGCAGGTTGCAACGGTAGATGACTGGTGCAACCCGTTCTCGCACTTGCTTATGAATAAGTGCATATGTGACATACTAATTGATTATGAATATTTGAGTTTACCTTGAAAAGCTGAATAGAAGACCACAACCTAACCTAACCTTCTTAGTATGTTAAGATATTACAATTAGTACTGAACGCATACTTATATTGATATTACAGTTTTATAAAAATAATAAAACAAAACTAAAATATATAAATAAATTGTAAAGTAACTCAGGATATTATCAAATTTTGTATAAAACTACTATTGTTAATAAAAATGAGAGAAAAAGTTAGTGCCTTGAAAAAAAATTATGGTTTGGAATATGTCACATATGTATTTATATATAAGCGAAATAGTGACTATAAGCAATAAGTCAAATGAGTACTGTCTAGTGAGAGAGCAGGTTGACTGGTGAGGTGTTGGTGGCTGGTAGATGAGTGGTGAGGTGTTGATGGCTGATAGATGACTGGTGAGGTGTTGTTGGCTGGTCGATAGTAGTAGGGATGACACGCCACAGGGGAATTTGTATTTTTTTTGGAAATTCCCGTGTGGCATGTCAGGGGTTTCAGGCGAATTTGGGCAGTCACAGATTTGGAATTAAGGAATTCTTATGAGAAAAATAAATTCCGAGACTTTAGAAGTTTGTTAAAAGTTCTTATGATGAAAATAATGTCATACAAGTTTGTTAAGAGTTCTTATGGGAGAAATTCAAATTCCCGTGTAGCGTGTCAGGGTTTTCAGGTGAATTTGGCCAGTCACAGATTTAGAATTAGGGAATTCGTAGAGGAAAATAATTTCCGAGATTTTAGAAGTTTGTTAAAAGTTCTTATGATGAAAATAATGTCATAGGAGTTTGTTAAAGTTCTTATGGGCAAAATTAAATTTTTTTCAGAGTTCCTACCGATAATAAACAGATATTTAGGCCTTATATATTTAAGTTGGATTCTTACTTAGAAACTAGTATATGGCTGTATAACTGAATCATTTCCCTGCCATCCCCCTCCCCCTGAATCTCCTGCTCATACATAACACCCCCTCCCTCCCCTTTACCTCGCAATCTCTCGCATCACCTGTGTTTACCTTACGCTGTCAGCCAGACGTTGCCTTCAGGTCACCTCCATAATCTTATCTTCTCCGTAATATCTGGACCATCCCTCCACCCTCTCTCTCTCTCTCTCTCTCTCTCTCTCATTTCATTCAGTTCAGCTATTTTCTGACATCATATGTTTGCTCCTTTTTATTAAACAAGTCATTTTTACGCAAATAAATCGTGTTAGTAAGCAAGTTCAAGCTCGCGTTCTCCGCCTTAGTCCCCTGTCGTATAATGAATACTAACAGTCCAATCCCTCTAAAATTTATATATTAATATTTCAAACGTAGTTCAATAGAGTAATTTAGTTACTGAGCTCCAGCTCTCATCCTACACCTTAGTTCCCTCGCACATCTTCGTTATTAAATCATTGTTTTTCATGAAATTTTAACCCGCCATACTTCTAACTGTGTAAGTAAAGATAACACATTTATCAAACTCTAGCTCCTGTCCTCCGCCTTAGCTCTCTCTCGTATCTTCGTTAATGCCTAATCCAATTCCCTGAAATTTCAACCCTCTGTATTTCAGACGCAGTAAATAAGATCAAGTCAGTTACTGAGCTCCAGCTCTCATCCCCCACCTTACTTCCCTCTCGTGTCTTCGGAAATATCCTATCAAATTCCTTGAAATTTAAACCCTCTTTATTTCAGACATAGTAAATAGGATCCAAACAATTATCAAACTCTAGCTCTTTTCCACGACCTTAGTTCATTTGTACAAGATCGTTAGTAACAGACCAATTTTCCCGAAATTTAAAGCAGACATACTTCAAAGTTAGTAAATAAAATCAAGTCAGT
This sequence comes from Procambarus clarkii, assembly GCF_040958095.1. Lineage (NCBI taxonomy): Eukaryota > Metazoa > Arthropoda > Malacostraca > Decapoda > Cambaridae > Procambarus > Procambarus clarkii. Next base: position 12,205,064 of record NC_091170.1, read on the forward strand.
TATCGAGCTCCAGCTCTTGTCCCCTAGCTTAGTTCATTTGTACAATTTCTTAGTAACAGACCAATTTTCCCGAAATTTAAAGCAGACATACTTCAAAGTTAGTAAATAAAATCAAAACAGTTAACGAGCTCCAGCTCTCATCCCCCATTTTAGTTCTCTCTCGTATCTTTGTAAATAACCCATCAATTTTCGTAAAATTTTTACCATAGTTGTTTCAGACATAGTAAATAAAAAAGCCAGTTCAGTTACCGAGTTTCAACTCTTGTTCCCCGCTTAGCTCATTTTGTACAAGTTCTTTATTATCCAATTAAATCACCTGAGATTTAAGATCACCTTACTTCTAACCTAGTAAAATTTATCAGGACATTAGCCAAGCTCCATTTCCTCTGTCTTAGATCATCAAACATAAATATATCCGATCAAGTCCCTCTCCAGCCTAACTCTTTATCAGAGTAATCACCTTACCCTTTCCCTCCCTTACCTTCTCATCCCCAACGTATCCAAACCTTCAATAATCATACTGTATTTGCATATTTTCTCTTTATTCAGCTGTGTTCTTCACATTTTTTTCCATGTTTTCTGTGTTCACTCCATATTCTACAAATGTTCACAGCATGCTCAGTTCATATTTCTTCACCTGTTTTTCTCAATTTTTCTGTTTTCTACCATTTTCCCCGTATGTTCACTATGTTCTTTGTCATGTTTTCATGTACATCATATGTTCTCTGTACAACTTTTATACTCATTATTCATGTTCTCAATGTTCTTAGCTTGTTCTTCACATGTTCAGTGTTCATTCTTTGTATTCCCTATGTTCCTTATCATGTCTTCATATTCTCTGTAAGTTCATATTCCCTGCATGTTCGCTGCATTCATCAACTTTTCTTACATGTTTTCTGTGTTCCCCGTATGTTCACTGTGTTCATTCCCTTACTTAACCTCAATTTTTTTATGTTCTTTGTTTCTTCCATTCAGTAACTAGTTCTTTGTCAAATATTATCATCAGCAATACAGTCCCCCCCCAACAAATTTAGTCACCCTGTTTATTTGCAAAACTATGTCAAAGTAATTCTCGTAGTCAACTTAATAGTTCTACCAACAACTTTTCTTAAACAAATCTACACTTTATTCAGTTCCAAATTTACAAAAACAAACTTTTCTTGTAACTTCTTAACTAAAAAATTACTTGTCAATCAACCGAAAATAGTTAGGATTAATCTCATTCAACACCGTTCTTAACTAAAATAACTTTTCTCTTAGCTAAAAATTGTCAAAGGAAACTTTCCAACACTGTTCATAACTAACTTTATCCATCGTCAAGTAACTGAAAATAGCATTGTTCATCATTTCTTACCTAAACTTATTCCCTAGTCAACAGAAAATAACCATGTTCATCACGTTTCATTGTCATTTCTTATCTAAAATTATCCGCCAATCAACAGAAAAAGCCATGTTCATCATGTTTGTCTTTTGCTTAAGTAAAAGTATTCATCAGTCAACTAAAAATAGTTACTTTCATCATGTTTCCCTGTCATTTCTTAACTGAAATATCACTTCTCTCAACTGAAATAGTCAAGTGTAGCCTCTTTCCAACACTGTTCTTAACTAAAGTAACCTTTCACTTCACTAAAAAATAGTCAAGGAAACTTCTTTCAACGCTTTCGTAACTAAAATTATATGTCGTCATGTAAGAAAAAATAGCCAAAGATATCTATCATCGCTGTTCTTAACTGACATTTATACTTTGTGGAGCACTAAATAGTCACTGTCATCATATTTTTCATGTCTTTCTTCAGCTAAAATAGTCAAATGTAACTTTTTCAGCACTTTCGTAAAAAATTATATGTCGTTATGTAGGAAAAATAGTCAAAGGTGCTCTTCGAGACAACAAAGACACTCTCCATGACGCCAAAGTTACTCTTCGAGAAATCAAAGACACTCTTCAATACATCAAGGACTTACTCAAAGACACCAAAGTTGCACTCAAAGACATCCTTTGAGACATCAAAGACATCCTTTAAGACTTCAAAGACACCTCTCGAGGCATCAAAGACACTCTCAAACACGCCAAAGGCACTCTTCGAGATATCAAAGATATTCTTCGAAACATCAACGTTGCTCTGTAAGATATTTTCGTTCATCAAACTTATTCTCAAAGATATATAAAGTTATTCTCAGAGCAATCAAAAGTTATTCTAAGACAACAAAAGTTATTCTCAGAGCTATCAAAATTATTCTCGATGTCATCAAAAAGGTATTTTCACGTACACAAAAGTTAATCTCATTCATCAAAGTTGTTCTGTAAGATATCTTCGAGACATCAAAGTTAGTCTTCAATACATCAAAGACGCATTCAAAATACTACTCAGGTTCTCAGAAGTCATTCTCAAAGTCATCAAAGATTTTTATCAGAGTCACCAAAGGTATTCCAAGAGACGTTAAAAATTAATCTCAGTCATCAAACTTGTTCTCAAAGTCATCAAAGATAATCTTGAGTCATCAAAGGTATTATCAGAGTCACCTTCGTTCGTCAGAGAAACTTTCCAAAAACATCTTTGTTCATCAAACTTGTTCTCAAAGTCATCAAAGTTATTTTCAGAGACATCAAATGTTATTCTCGAAGTCATCAAAGATATTCTCAGAGTCATCAAAGTTATTCTCTAAGACAACAAAGTCATTCTCAGAGTCATCAAAAGTTATTCTCAGAGTCACCTTCGTTATTCAAAGAAGCCTTCTGAGACATCCTCGTTCAACAAAACTGTCCTCAGAGCCATCAAAAAGTTAAATACAGTCATCAAAGTTATTCTCTAAGTAACTTTTCGCTCATCAGAGAAGCTTTCTAAGACATCTTTGTTCATCAAAGTTGTTCTCTAAGACATCAATGTTGTTCTCTAAGACATCAAAGATGTTCTCTAAATCATAAAAGTTGATCTCTAAGTCACCCTCGTTCATTAGAGAAACTTTCCAAAACATCTTCATTGATCAAAGTTATCCTCAGAGTCATCAAAGGTGATCTCTAATTCACCTTCGTTCACCAAAAGTTGTTCTCTAAGACACCTTCGTTCATCAAAGAAACTCTCCTTCTTCCATCATTTTATTCTTTAAGACATCTTTAGTCATGAAATTTCTCTCCAAAATGTAACTAGTTCAGCTTTTCATACCAAACCTGCACTTATGTTAAAATATAATTTCTTAGTCGCTTTACCTTAAAACTGTTCTCTGAACTATACTGCTTAAACCTACGTAACCTATCTTCTCCACCCAATATTACTTAGTTAACATAACGTTCCTAAACCTAACCTAACTTTACCTATCCTAACTTAACTTACCTTACCCTACCTTACTTACCTATCCTAACTTAAATAACCTAACCTATCCTAACTTAACTTACCTAACTTATCCTGCTTAACCTAACTTACCTAACCTAACTTACCCAACCTAACCTAACTTAGCCTAAAATATCATAACCTTACCTAACTTAGCCTAATTTACCTAACCTAACATACCTATCCTAACTTAACTTGCATAATCTAACCTAACTTACCTAACCTAACTTACCTAACCTATCCTAACTTACCTAACCTAACCTAACTTACCTAACTTAACCTAACTTACCTGCTTAACCTAACTTACTTTACCTAACTTATCCTGCTTAACCTAACTTACCTACCTTACCTAACGTACCTAACTTAACCTAACTTATCCTGCTTAACCTAACTTACCTACCTTAACCTGCTTAACCTAACTTACGTAACTTATCTTACCTATCCTAACCTAACCTAACTTAACCTTACATTCCCAAACTGATGTATCCTAACTTATCTAGTCCAACCGGACATGACCTAACTTACATAATTATTCCTGCATGTCTTTGTGTTTCGTCAATTATTGTCTCATATTCATTTGTTCGTTTCAATAGTTAACTTCTCAAATGGTCACTTATGCATTTCAAGGGCTATTTGTTAAAGATTGGATATTTAAGCATTTCAAAGGATTTTTGTTACATATGGGCATTTATGCATTTCAAGGGTTAATTTAATAATACAAATAACACTTGAAATGCAAAATTGTCCATATGAGAAATTTACCCTTGAAATGAGTAAATGCCCATATGTAACAAAAATCCTTTGAAATGCTTAAATATCCAATCTTTAACAAATAGCACTTGAAATGCATAAGTGACCATTTGAGAAGTTAACTATTGAAACGAACAAATGAATATGAGACAATAATTGACGAAACACAAAGACATGCAGGAATAATTATGTAAGTTAGGTCATGTCTGGTTGGACTAGATAAGTTAGGATACATCAGTTTGGGAATGTAAGGTTAAGTTAGGTTAGGTTAGGATAGGTAAGATAAGTTATGTAAGTTAGGTTAAGCAGGTTAAGGTAGGTAAGTTAGGTTAAGCAGGATAAGTTAGGTTAAGTTAGGTAAGTTAGGTAAGGTAGGTAAGTTAGGTTAAGCAGGATAAGTTAGGTTAAGTTAGGTAAGTTAGGTAAGGTAGGTAAATTAGGTTAAGCAGGATAAGTTAGGTTAAGTTATGTAAGTTAGGTAAGGTAAGGTAAGTTAGGTTAAGCAGGTTAAGTTAGATTAAGTTAGGTAAGTTAGGTTAAGTTAGGTTAGGTAAGTTAGGATAGGTTAGGTAAGTTAGGTTAGGTAAGTTAGGTTAGGTAAGTTAGGTTAGGTAAGTTAGGTTAGGTTATGCAAGTTAAGTTAGGATAGGTATGTTAGGTTAGGTAAATTAGGCTAAGTTAGGTAAGGTTATGATATTTTAGGCTAAGTTAGGTTAGGTTGGGTAAGTTAGGTTAGGTAAGTTAGGTTAAGCAGGTTAAGTTAGGTAAGTTAAGTTAGGATAGGTTACGTTATTTATGTTAGGATAGGTAAGTTAGGTAGAGTAAGGTAAGTTAAGTTAGGATAGGTAAAGTTAGGTTAGGTTTAGGAACGTTATGTTAACTAAGTAACATTGGGTGGAGAGGATAGGTTACGTAGGTTTAAGCAGTATAGTCCAGAGAACAGTTTTAAGGTAAAGCGACTAAGAAATTATATTTTAACATAAGTGCAGGTTTGGTATGAAAAGCTGAACTAGTTACATTTTGGAGAGAAATTTTATGACTGAAGATGTCTTAAAGAATAAAATGATGGAAGAAGGAGAGTTTCTTTGATGAACGAAGGTGTCTTAGAGAACAACTTTTGGTGAAGGTAGGTGAATTAGAGATCAACTTTGATGACTCTGAGGATAACTTTGATCAATGAAGATGTTTTGGAAAGTTTCTCTAATGAACGAAGGTGACTTAGAGATTAACTTTTATGATTTAGAGAACATCTTTGATGTCTTAGATAACAACATTGATGTCTTAGAGAACAACTTTGATGAACAAAGATGTCTTAGAAAGCTTCTCTGATGAGCGAAAAGTTACTTAGAGAATAACTTTGATGACTGTATTTAACTTTTTGATGGCTCTGAGGACAGTTTTGTTGAACGAGGATGTCTCAGAAGGCTTCTTTGAATAACGAAGGTGACTCTGAGAATAACTTTTGATGACTCTGAGAATGACTTTATTGTCTTAGAGAATAACTTTGATGACTCTGAGAATATCTTCGATGACTTCGAGAATAACATTTGATGTCTCTGAAAATAACTTTGATGACCTTGAGAACAAGTTTGATGAACAAAGATGTTTTTGGAAAGTTTCTCTGACGAACGAACGTGACTCTGAGAATACCTTTGATGACTCTAAGATTATCTTTGATGACTTTGAGAACAAGTTTGATGACTGAGATTAATTTTAACGTCTCTTGGAATACCTTTGGTGACTCTGAGAAAATCTTTGATGACTTTGAGAATGACTTCTGAGAACCGGAGTAGTATTTTGAATGCGTCTTTGATGTATAGAAGAGTAACTTTGATGTCTCGAAGATATCTTACAGAACAACTTTGATGACTGAGATTAACTTTTGAGTACGTGAAAATACCTTTTTGATGACATCGAGAATAATTTTGATAGCTCTGAGAATAACTTTTGTTGTCTTAGAATAACTTTTGATTGCTCTGAGAATAACTTTAGATATCTCTGAGAATAAGTTTGATGAACGAAGATATCTTACAGAGCAACTTTGATGTTTCGAAGAATAACTTTGATATCTCGAAGAGTGCCTTTGGCGTGTTTGAGAGTGTCTTTGATGCCTCGAGAGGTGTCTTTGAAGTCTTAAAGGATGTCTTTGATGTCTCAAAGGATGTCTTTGAGTGCAACTTTGGTGTCTTTGAGTAAGTCCTTGATGTATTGAAGAGTGTCTTTGATTTCTCGAAGAGTAACTTTGGCGTCATGGAGAGTGTCTTTGTTGTCTCGAAGAGCACCTTTGACTATTTTTCTTACATAACGACATATAATTTGTTACGAAAGTGCTGAAAAAGTTACATTTGACTATTTTAGCTGAGGAAAGACATGAAAAATATGATGACAGTGACTATTTAGTGCTCCACAAAGTATAAATGTCAGTTAAGAACAGCGATGATAGATATCTTTGGCCATTTTTTCTTACTTGACGACATATAATTTTAGTTACGAAAGCGTTGAAAGAAGTTTCCTTGACTATTTTTTAGCGAAGTGAAAGGTTACTTTAGTTAAGAACAGTGTTGGAAAGAGGCTACACTTGACTATTTCAGTTGAGAGAAGTGATATTTCAGTTAAGAAATGACAGGGAAACATGATGAAAGTAACTATTTTTAGTTGACTGATGAATACTTTTAGTTAAGCAAAAGACAAACATGATGAACATGGCTTTTTCTGTTGATTGGCGGATAATTTTAGATAAGAAATGACAATGAAACATGATGAACATGGTTATTTTCTGTTGACTAGGGAATAAGTTTAATTAAGAAATGATGAACAAGACTATTTTCAGTTACTTGACGATGGATAAAGTTAGTTATGAACAGTGTTGGAAAGTTTCCTTTGACAATTTTTAGCTAAAAGAAAAGTTTTTTTAGTTAAGAACGGTGTTGAATGAGATTAATCCTAACTATTTTCGGTTGCTTGACAAGTAATTTTTTAGTTAAGAAGTTACAAGAAAAGTTTGTTTTTGTAAATTTGGAACTGAATAAATTGTAGATTTGTTTAAGGAAAGTTGTTGGTAGAACTATTAAGTTGACTACGAGAATTACTTTGACATAGTTTTGCAAATAAACAGGGTGACTAAATTTGTTGGGGGGGGACTGTATTGCTGATGATAATATTTGACAAAGAACTAGTTACTGAATGGAAGAAACAAAGAACATAAAAAAATTGAGGTTAAGTAAGGGAATGAACACAGTGAACATACGGGGAACACAGAAAACATGTAAGAAAAGTTGATGAATGCAGCGAACATGCAGGGAATATGAACTTACAGAGAATATGAAGCCATGGTAAGGAACATAGGGAATACAAAGAATGAACACTGAACATGTGAAGAACAAGCTAAGAACGTTGAGAACATGAATATTGAGTATAAAAGTTATACAGAGAACATATGATGTACATGAAAACATGACAAAGAACATAGTGAACATATGGGGAAAATGGTAGAAAACAGAAAAATTGAAAAAACAGGTGAAAAAATATGAACTGAGCATCTTATCTTGAGGTTATCTTGAGATGATTTCTGGACTTTTTAGTGTCCCCGCGGCCCGGTCCTCGACCAGGCCTCCACCCCCAGGAAGCAGCCCGTGACAGCTGACTAACACCCAGGTACCTATTTTACTGCTAGGTCACAGGGGCATAGGGTTAAAGAAACTCTGCCCATTGTTTCTCGCCGGAGCCCGGGATCGAACCCGGGACCACAGGATCACAAGTCCAGCGTTCTGTCCGCTCGGCCGACCGGCTCCAATGCTGTGAACATTTGTAGAATATGGAGTAAACACAGAAAACATGGAAAAAATGTGAAGAACACAGCTGAATATAGAGAAAATATGCAAATACAGTATGATTATTGAAGGTTTGGATACGTTGGGGATGAGAAGGTAAGGGAGGGAAAGGGTAAGGTGATTACTCTGATAAAGAGTTAGGCTGGAGAGGGACTTGATCGGATATATTTATGTTTGATGATCTAAGACAGAGGAAATGGAGCTTGGTTAATGTCCTGATTAATTTTACTAGGTTAGAAGTAAGGTGATCTTAAATCTCAGGTGATTTAGTTGGATAATAAAGAACTTGTACAAAATGAGCTAAGCAGGGAACAAGAGTTGAAACTCGGTAACTGAACTGGCTTTTTTATTTACTATGTCTGAAACAACTATGGTAAAAATTTCAGGAAAATTGATGGGTTATTTACAATGATACGAGAGAGAACTAAAATGGGGGATGAGAGCTGGAGCTCGTTAACTGTTTTGATTTGATTTACTAACTTTGAAGTATGTCTGCTTTAAATTTCGGGAAAATTGGTCTGTTACTAACGATCTTGTACAAATGAACTAAGGTGGTGGACAAGAGCTAGAGTTTGATTATTGTTAGGATCCTATTTACTATGTCTGAAATACAGAGGGTATAAATTTCAAGGAATTTGATAGGATATTTCCGAAGACACGAGAGGGAAGTAAGGTGGGGGATGAGAGCTGGAGCTCAGTAACTGACTTGATCTTATTTACTGCGTCTGAAATACAGAGGGTTGAAATTTCAGGGAATTTGATTAGGTATTAACGAAGATACGAGAGAGAGCTAAGGCGGAGGACAGGAGCTAGAGTTTGGTAAATGTGTTATCTTTACTTAAACAGTTAGAAGTACGGCAGGTTAAAATTTAATGAAAAATAATGGGTTAATAACGAAGATGTGCGAGGGAACTAAGGTGGAGGATGAGAGCTGGAGCTCAGTAACTAAATTACTGTATTGAACTACGTTTGAAATATGATTATTTAAATTTTAGAGGGATAGGACTGTTAGTATTCATTATAGGACACGGGACTAAGTCGGGGAACGCGAGCTAGATCTTGCTTACTAACACGATTTATTTGTGTAAAACTGACTTGTTTTATAAAAAGGAGCAAACATACGATGTCAGAAAATAGCTGAACTGAATGAAAGGAGAGAGAGAGAGAGAGAGAGAGAGAGGGTGGAGGGATGGTCCAGATATTATGGAGAAGATAAGATTTTGGAGGTGACCTGAAGGCAACGTCTGGCTGACGGCGTAAGGTAAACACAGGTGACGCGAGCGATTGCGAGGTAAGGGGGAGGGAGGGGGTGTGATGTATGAGCAGGAGATGCAGGGGAAGGAAGATGGCAGGGAACTAATTCAGTTATATAGCAATATACTAGTTTCTAAGTAAGAATCCAACTTAAACATATACAGCCTAAATATCAGTTTATTCTCGGTATGAACTCTAAAGTTTCTCCAATAAGAACTATTAACAAACTTCTATGACATTATTTTAATCATAAGAACTCTTAACAAATCTCAGAAATTATTTTCCTCATAAGAAACCTCTAAGAGCATATCGACCCTTTTCCAAAGTTCGTTGAATCCGGTGGGGCGTAGCGGAAGTTTTGCCTGAAAAAAAAGGGCCCATACGCCCTTGGGTAATATCGGCCCTTTTTCCTGAGAAAAAAAGGGCCCATACGCCCCTGGGTAATATCAGCCCTTTTTTCCAGAGAAAAAAAGGGCCCATACGCCCTTGGGTAATATCAGCCCTTTTTTCCAGAGAAAAAAAGGGCCCATACGCGCCTGGGTAATATCAGCCCTTTTTTTCAGAGAAAAAAATAGGGGCCCATACGCCGCCATCCCTACTACTGTAGATGACTGATGAGGTGTTGATAGCTGGTAGATGACTGGTGAGGTGTTGATGGCTTGCAGATGACTGGTGAGGTATTGATGGCTGGTAGATGACTGGTGAGGTGTTGATGGCTGGTAGATGAGTGGTGAGGTGTTGATGGCTGGTAGATGAGTGGTGAGGTGTTGATGGCTGGTAGATGAATGGTGACGTGTTGTTGGCTGGTAGATGACTGGTGAGGTATTGATAGCTGGTAGATGACTGGTGAGGTATTGATGGCTGGTAGATGACTGGTGAGGTGTTGTTGGCTGGTAGATGACTGGCGAGGTATTGATGGTTGGTAGATGAATGGTGAGGTGTTGATGGCTGGTAGATGAGTGGTGAGGTGTTGATGGTTGGTAGATGACTGGTGAGGTGTTTATGGCTGGTAGATGACTGGTGAGGTGTTGATAGCTGGTAGATGACTGGTGAGGTGTTGATGGCTGGTAGATGAGTGGTGAGGTGTTGATGGCTGGTAGATGAGTGGTGAGGTGTTTATGTCTGGTAGATGAGTGGTGAGGTATTGATGGTTGGTAGATGAGTGGTGAGGTGTTGATGGCTGGTAGATGAGTGGTGAGGTGTTGATTTTTGGTAGATGAGTGGTGATGGCCCATTGCATGTTATAAATGATGACGTGAGCCCTTGCATGTTGTAAATGATGATCTGAACCCTTGCATGTTGTAAATGATGATCTGAACCCTTGCATGTTGTATATGATGACCTGAACCCTTGCATGTTGTATATGATGACCTGAACCCTTGCATGTTGTATATGATGACGTGAGCCCTTGCATGTTGTAAATGATGATCTGAACCCTTGCATGTTGTATATGATGACGTTAGCCCTTGCATGTTGTAAATGATGATCTGAACCCTTGCATGTTGTAAATGATGACCTGAACCCTTGCATGTTGTATATGATGACGTGAGCCCTTGCATGTTGTATATGATGACGTTAGCCCTTGCATGTTGTAAATGATGATCTGAACCCTTGCATGTTGTATATGATGACGTTAGCCCTTGCATGTTGTAAATGATGATCTGAACCCTTGCATGTTGTATATGATGACCTGAACCCTTGCATGTTGTATATGATGACGTTAGCCCTTGCATGTTGTAAATGATGATCTGAACCCTTGCATGTTGTATATGATGACATGAACCCTTGCATGTTGTATATGATGACGTTAGCCCTTGCATGTTGTAAATGATGATCTGAACCCTTGCATGTTGTAAATGATGACCTGAACCCTTGCATGTTGTAAACGATAACGTGAGCCCATTCATGTTGTAAATAATAAAAGTACTATTAATCCTTCGTAATTAATGGACATATTAACGCTATAATTGCACAGGATTTTTCTCATATATTCCAAAGAATTTTAATATCCTAAAAGGTAAGTGTTTGAGATATTAATTGCCTGGGAAGTAAAATTTCTTGAGTTTTTTTAAGGCATGTATCAGAGAGCATTTATGCCCGCTCTGGTCTTCATATTCTAAACCATTTACCAAATTCGTACAGTTGCGCATGGTGTCTCTGTCATGTCTGTACTATAAGAGAGAATGCCTGTCTGTCTGAATGTCCGTCTGACTGTCTGTCTGTTCACAGTTGGAGGCCCACGATTGGGATTAGCCTCCCCTAGTTGATCGAGGGACTGGTGTGAGGTAAGGGACGCACATAGGCTGGTTGGAGTCGCCTGAATTCAAAAGGAAACAGCGTGTTAGGGTCACATTCAGACCCCCACGACGATTTTTAACATTGCCCGCTAACTACACCGCTAAATATGTCTAAAACAAATGTTAAAGCTAAATTTTTTTTTACAATATGCACCATTATTCACTGATTTCGGAAAAATTAACAAAAATTTTCCAATGTCAATACTTTGCCCGTACTAGCATAAAGCTGATGATTCTTCCACAGAGTCTAAGGTTTCTCAAGCCGCGGCGTTCACCAGTTTAAGGAGTAACTATTATTTTATTAGATATTTATAGATGAACGGATAGACAGATATTAATGAAAAGACCGGTAGATAAATGGTGGATAAATAGATGGGTATATAGAAGAATAGATACATGGGATAGATGGCTGGATGGGTAGATGGACTGGCCCACAGACCACTACTGGACCAGGACCATGACTGATCCAGAGACCACTCCTTAGCCAGGATCATGACTGGTCCAGAGACCACTACTTGGCCAGGACCAAGACTGACCCAGAGACCACTACCTGGCCAGGACCATGACTGGCCCAGAGACCACTACCTGGCCAGGACCATGACTGGACTAGAGGCCACTACCTGGCCAGGACCATGACTGACCCAGAGAGCACTACTTAGCCAGGATCATGACTGGTCCAGAGACCACTACTTGGCCAGGACCATGACTGGTCCAGAGACCACTACTTGGCCAAAACCATGACTGGTCCAGAGACCACTACTTGGCCAGGACCATGACTGGTCCAGAGACCACTACTTGGCCAGGACCATGACTGGGCCAGAGACCACTACTTGGCCAGGACCATGACTGGTCCAGAGACCACTACTTGGCCAGGACCATTACTGGACCAGAGACCACTCCTTGGCCAAGACCATGACCGGCCCAGATTGGGCCAGGACCATACCAATAAAAAAACAGGAGCATATACACTAAGCACACACATATATTCAAAGCGCCATCATATATACTAAGCACCAGCATATGCACTAAGCACATACACACTGATCCAAGAGGAATAGTAAGAGGGATAGAAGCCCTAAATCAGAAAATAGTAAATATGGAATATGCTGTCTTATTCAATGAGAAAACCATATAAATATATATATATATATATATATATATATATATATATATATATGGATTTCTGTATATATATATATATATATATATATATATATATATATATATATATATATATATATATATATATATATATATATATATGTCGTACCTAGTAGCCAGAACTCACTTTTCAGCCTACTATTCAAGGCCCGATTTGCCTAATAAGCCAAGTTTTCCTGAATTAATATATTTACTATAATTTTTTTCTTATGAAATGATAAAGCAACCCTTTTCTCTATGTATGAGGTCAATTTTTTTTTATTGGAGTTAAAATTAACGTAGATATATGACCGAACCTAACCAACCCTACCTAACCTAACCTAACCTATATTTATAGGTAAGGTTAGGTTAGGTAGCCAAAAAAAGCTAGGTTAGGTTAGGTTAGGTAGGTTAGGTAGACGAAAAAACATTAATTCATGAAAACTTGGCTTATTAGGCAAATCGGGCCTTGAATAGTAGGCTGAGAAGTGTGTTCTGGCTATTAGGTACGACATATATATATATATATATAGATTTCTGTATATATATATATATATATATATATATATATATATATATATATATATATATATATATATATATATATATATATATATATATATATATAAGTATATTTTGGTAGCAGTCTTTCCTGTAGACATATATTATTAAATATGACCGAAAAAGTAAGATTAATAATTCTAACACGAATTTTCTCAATCTTTCGTACATTACGCTTCACTGTTGGAGGTAAATCAAAAATCAATTCTCCAAAATTCATTTTTATTTCTAGTCTGACGCGACACGGGCGCGTTTCGTAAAACTTATTACATTTTCAAAGACTTTAGTTCACAAATACACAACTGATTAGAACTTACGTATCTCCGATTTTATATCTACATTTGAGTGAGGTGGGAGGGGTGATGTGGCATTAACACAAGACAGAACAAGAGGGGATATTAATAGGGTATTAAAAGTATCAACACAAGACAGAACACAAACAATGGGTATTGAATAGAAGTGTTTGTAGAAAGCCTATTGGTCCATATTTCTTGATGCTTCTATATTGGAGCGGAGTCTTGAGGTGGGTAGAATATAGTTGTGCAATAATTGGCTGTTGATTGCTCGTGTTGACTTCTTGATGTGTAGTGCCTCGCAAACGTCAAGCCGCCTGCTATCGCTGTATCTATCGATGATTTCTGTGTTGTTTACTAGGATTTCTCTGGCGATGGTTTGGTTGTGGGAAGAGATTATATGTTCCTTAATGGAGCCCTGTTGCTTATGCAACATAAGCAACAGGGCTCCATTAAGGAACATATAATCTCTTCCCACAACCAAACCATCGACAGAGAAATCCTAGTAAACAACACAGAAATCATCGATAGATACAGCGATAGCAGGCGGCTTGACGTTTGCGAGGCACTACACATCAAGAAGTCAACACCAGCAATCAACAGCCAATTATTGCACAACTATATTCTACCCACCTCAAGACTCCGCTCCAATATAGAAGCATCAAGAAATATGGACCAATAGGCTTTCTACAAACACTTCTATTCAATAACCATTGTTTGTGTTCTGTCTTGTGTTGATACTTTTAATACCCTATTAATATCCCCTCTTGTTCTGTCTTGTGTTAATGCCACATCACCCCTCCCACCTCACTCAAATGTAGATATAAAATCGGAGATACGTAAGTTCTAATCAGTTGTGTATTTGTGAACTAAAGTCTTTGAAAATGTAATAAGTTTTACGAAACGCGCCCGTGTCGCGTCAGACTAGAAATAAAAATGAATTTTGGAGAATTGATTTTTGATTTACCTCCAACAGTGAAGCGTAATGTACGAAAGATTAAGAAAATTCGTGTTAGAATTATTAATCTTACTTTTTCGGTCATATTTAATAATATATATATTTATATATATATATATATATATATATATATATATATATATATATATATATATATATATATATATATATTATTATATATATATATATATATATATATATATATATATATATATATTATTATATATATATATATATATATATATATATATATATATATATATATATATATATATATACATATATATATATATATATATATATATATATATATATATATATATATATATATATATATATATATATATATATATATATATATATATATATATATAACTGAAAACTCACACCCCAGAAGTGACTCGAACCCATACTCCCAGGAGCAACGCAACTGGTAAGTACAAGACGCCTTAATCCACTTGACCATCACGACCGGACATAATGAGGTGATAGCCGAGGCTATTTGAACCACCCCACCGCCGGCACTCGGATGGTAATCTTGGGCATAGCATTTTACCAAATCACCTCATTCTTAGGGGCACACGTGAGGAACACAAATGCGAACAAGCCTGAATGGTCCCCAGGACAATATGCAACTGAAAACTCACTCCCCAGAAGTGACTCGAACCCATACTCCCAGGAGCAACGCAACTGGTATGTACAAGACGCCTTAATCCACGCCTTAATTGTGTACGCCTTAATCCAAGACGCCTTAATTGTGTTCCTCACGGGTGCCCCAAAGAATGAGGTGGTTTGGTAAAATGCTATGCCCAAGATTACTATCCGAGTGCCGGCGGTGGGGTGGTTCAAATAGCCTCGGCTATCACCTCATTATGTCCGGTCGTGATGGTCAAGTGGATTAAGGCGTCTTGTACATACCAGTTGCGTTGCTCCTGGGAGTATGGGTTCCAGTCACTTCTGGGGTGTGAGTTTTCAGTTGCATATTGTCCTGGGGACCATTCAGGCTTGTTCGCATTTGTGTTCCTCACGTGTGCCCCAAAGAATGAGGTGATTTGGTCAAATGCTATGCCCAAGATTACTATCCGAGTGCCGGCGGTGGGGTGGTTCAAATAGCCTCGGCTATCACCTCATTATGTCCGGTCGTGATGGTCAAGTGGATTAAGGCGTCTTGTACATACCAGTTGCGTTGCTCCTGGGAGTATGGGTTCGAGTCACTTCTGGGGTGTGAGTTTTCAGTTGCATATTGTCCTGGGGACCATTCAGGCTTGTTCGCATTTGTGTTCCTCACGTGTGCCCCAAAGAATGAGGTGATTTGGTCAAATGCTATGCCCAAGATTACTATCCGAGTGCCGGCGGTGGGGTGGTTCAAATAGCCTCGGCTATCACCTCATTATGTCCGGTCATGATGGTCAAGTGGATTAAGGCGTCTTGTACATACCAGTTGCGTTGCTCCTGGGAGTATGGGTTCGAGTCACTTCTGGGGTGTGAGTTTTCAGTTGCATATTGTCCTGGGGACCATTCAGGCTTGTTCGCATTTGTGTTCCTCACGTGTGCCCCAAAGAATGAGGTGATTTGGTAAAAATGCTATGCCCAAGATTACTATCCGTGTGCCGGCGGTGGGGTGGTTCAAATAGCCTCGGCTATCACCTCATTATGTCCGGTCGTGATGGTCAAGTGGATTAAGGCGTCTTGTACATACCAGTTGCGTTGCTCCTGGGAGTATGGGTTCGAGTCACTTCTGGGGTGTGAGTT
Source organism: Procambarus clarkii (assembly GCF_040958095.1). NCBI lineage: Eukaryota > Metazoa > Arthropoda > Malacostraca > Decapoda > Cambaridae > Procambarus > Procambarus clarkii. The sequence continues at coordinate 12,221,225 of NC_091170.1, forward strand.
TTCAGTTGCATATTGTCCTGGGGACCATTCAGGCTTGTTCGCATTTGTGTTCCTCACGTGTGCCCCAAAGAATGAGGTGATTTGGTAAAAATGCTATGCCCAAGATTACTATCCGTGTGCCGGCGGTGGGGTGGTTCAAATAGCCTCGGCTATCACCTCATTATGTCCGGTCGTGATGGTCAAGTGGATTAAGGCGTCTTGTACATACCAGTTGCGTTGCTCCTGGGAGTATGGGTTCGAGTCACTTCTGGGGTGTGAGTTTTCAGTTATATATATATATATATATATATATATATATATATATATATATATATATATATGTCGTACCTAGTAGCCAGAACTCACTTCTCAGCCTACTATTCAAGGCCCGATTTGCCTAATAAGCCAAGTTTTCCTGAAATAATATATTTACTATAATTTTTTTCTTATGAAATGATAAAGCAACCCTTTTCTCTATGTATGAGGTCAATTTTTTTTTATTGGAGTTAAAATTAACGTAGATATATGACCGAACCTAACCAACCCTACCTAACCTAACCTAACCTATATTTATAGGTAAGGTTAGGTTAGGTAGCCAAAAAAAGCTAGGTTAGGTTAGGTTAGGTAGGTTAGGTAGACGAAAAAACATTAGTTCATGAAAACTTGGCTTATTAGGCAAATCGGGCCTTGAATAGTAGGCTGAGAAGTGCGTTCTGGCTATTAGGTACGACATATATATATATATATATATATGTCGTACCTAGTAGCCAGAACGCACTTCTCAGCCTACTATGCAAGACCCGATTTGCCTAATAAGCCAAGTTTTCATGAATTAATTGTTTTTCGACTACCTAACCTAACCTAAGCTAACTTTTTTGGCTACCTAACCTAACCTAACCTATAAAGATAGGTTGGGTTAGGTTAGGCAGGGTTGGTTAGGTTCGGTCATATATCTACGTTAATTTTAACTCCAATTAAAAAAAATTGACCTCATACGAAATGAAATGGGTAGCTTTATCATATCATAAGAAAAAAATTAGAGAAAATATATTAATTCAGGAAAACTTGGCTTATTAGGCAAATCTGGCCCTGCATAGTAGGGCCAGATTTCTCTGCCTACTATGCAAGGCCCGATTTGCCTAATAAGCCAAGTTTTCATGAATTAATTGTTTTTCGACTACCTAACCTACCTAACCAAACCTAACCTAACTTTTTCGGCTACCTAACCTAACCTAACCTAAAAAGATAGGTTAGGTTAGGTTAGGTAGGGTTAGTTAGGTTTGGTCATATGTCTACGTTAATTTTAACTCCAATAAAAAAATATTAACCTCATACATAATGAAATGGGTAGCTTTATCATCTCATAAGAAAAAAAATTGAGAAAATATAATAATTCAGGAAAACTTGGCTTATTAGGCAAATCGGGCCTTGCATAGTAGGCCGAGAAGTGCGTTCTGGCTACTAGGTACGACATATATATATATATATATATATATATATATATATATATATATATATATATATATATATATATATATATATATATATATATACATATAAATATATATATATATATATATATATGTATATATATATATATATATATATATATATATATATATATATATATATGTATGTATATATGTATATGTATATATGGAAATATGAAAATTACATATATATGTATATATATATGTAAATATGACCGAAAAAGTAAGCTTAATTATTCTAACACGAATTTTCTCAATATTTCTTATGTTTCTTTTCACTGTCGATGGTAATTAAAAAATCAATTCTCCAAAATTCATTTTTATTTCTAGTCTGACGCGACACTTGAACGCGTTTTGTAATAACTTATTACATTTTCAAAGACTTATGGTGGTGATTGCTGCATCGAATGGGCCAATAGGCCCTCAGCATTATCCGCATATTGTACCTCACCTCAGTCCATCATTCTCTCCTGCCTATTTATGTCCTGTACTCGACCTGTAATACCACTCCTTCTGAAGATGTATTAATATACGAAAGTACTTAAGGAAATTCCTGTTTCAATTTTCCTCCGTGATCTGACACTGTCACATTGTTATTACGTGTTTATTTTCGTGATATATACACACACACACACACATATATATATATATATATATATATATATATATATATATATATATATATATATATATATATATATATATATATATATATATATATATTCAGTTGCATATTGTCCTGGGGACCATTCAGGCTTGTTCGCATATATATATATATATATATATATATATATATATATATATATATATATATATATATATATATATATATATATATATATATATATATATATATATATATATATATATAATTATATATATATATATATATATATATATATATATATATATATATATATATATATATATATATATATATATATATATATATATATATATATATATATATATATATATATATATATATATATATATATATATATATATATATATATATATATATATATATATATATATATATATATATATATATAGGGAAGGGAGTACCACCTCTGGCTGGAAGAAGGGGGACCCATAGCCTCGGAGGAAACCACACATAACGCATTGGAGGGAATGTGGGTCCCCTCCAATACAGTTTCTGTGTGCTTTTCTCCTACCACCCCCTTCCCTTTTTTTTTTTTTTTTTCCTTTATTGTGTAGGAATCACTAATCAATCCTAAAATCACCTAAAAATCCTAAAATAAAAAAAATAAATAAAAAATCCTAAAATAAAAAATCCTAAAATAAAATCCTAAAATAACCTAAAATCACTGACCTAAAGAGAATGCAGGACAGGATTGACAAGATCGATGCCCATGATGCTCTCTTTCTCCTTACAAGATGCCTGTCTCTCCCTAAGTTGACCTACTTTCTGAGATGTTCTCCATCCTACAGCAGCCCTAAGTTAAATGTGTATGACACCCTTCTGAGGTCCATGCTGGTGAAAGTCCTGAACCTGCCATTGGACGACCCTCAGTGGGAGCAAGCAACCCTTCCTGTAAGACTCGGCGGCCTTGGTGTCCGCACAGCCTCCCAAATTGCTCTACCAGCCTTCCTTTCCTCCTCTCATGCATCGCACGACCTCGTCAGAGATATTTTACCTGCAACCCTGAGAGATTCAGCAGGAATACACGATCCTGCTTTCACTGAATGTTCAAATCAGTGGAATGTTCTTGCAGCCCCAGCAACCATTATAGAGCCAACAAAACAACACAAACAGTCCAGCTGGGACCACCCTCTAGTGGAAAAAGTAGCTGATGCCATGCTAAGCGTCGCAACATCAGACAAGGAGAAAGCCCGCCTCAGAGCAGTGAGTGCCCCCCATGCAGGAGATTTCCTCCTGGCAGTACCCATGTCTGCAATGGGCACGCGCCTAGATCCAGAATCCCTTCGTGTAGCAGTGGCCCTCCGCCTTGGTGCCCCAATTCACACTGAATACAAGTGTATTTGCAACAGGGTGGAAGCAGACCAATACGGACTGCATGGGTTACATTGCGGAAGCACAAAGGGCTGGCATGCAAGACACAACGAGGTCAATGACATCATCAAGAGAAGCCTCGTCTCAGCTGGGTGCCCAGCGGAGAGAGAACCTCGCCTCCTAGGGGTCCAAAACCCGGATTTCCCAGCACTTCGCCCTGATGGCATCACCATATACTCATGGAAGGAGGGTAGACAGTTGGTGTGGGACTACACATGTGTATCCACCCTGGCTGACACCTATGTACACTTCGGAGCTGATCAAGCAGGTGGGGCGGCCAACCACAGGGAAACAGCAAAATCACTCAAGTACAGGCGACTGGAAGGTCAATACCTCTTTGTTCCCATAGCGTCTGAGACGCATGGCCCCCGGGGCAAGAGTGCCTTGGGATTTCTCAAGGAATTGGGGTCCAAGCTCATTGACGTCACCAGAGACCCAAGGGCTTCCAGTTTTTTATTTCAGCGTCTCAGTGTGGCGATCCAGAAGGGAAATGCTTGCTGCGTCCTCGGTTCCTGTCCAGAAGCGGAGGAGCTTCAAGAGATCCATAACCTTTAGGCATTTGTCTTGTATGTTTTGTAACCTTTAAATACACAATAAAGGAATATATATATATATATATATATATATATATATATATATATATATATATATATATATATATATATATATATATATATATATATATATATATGTCGTACCTAGTAGCCAGAACGCACTTCTCAGCCTACTATGCAAGGCCTGATTTGCCTAATAAGCCAAGTTTTCCTGAAATATTATATTTTCTCAATTTTTTTTCTTATGAGATGATAAAGCTACGCATTTCATTAAGTATGAGGTCAATATTTTTTTATTGGAGTTAAAATTAACGTAGATATATGACCAAACCTAACCAACCCTACCTAACCTTTTTTTTTTAGGTTAGGTTAGGTTAGGTAGCCGAAAAAGTTAGGTTAGGTTTGGTTAGGTAGGTTAGGTAGTCGAAAAACAATTAATTCATGAAAACTTGGCTTATTAGGCAAATCGGGCCTTGCATAGTAGGCTGACAAGTGCGTTCTGGCTACTAGGTTCGACATATATATATATATATATATATATATATATATATATATATATATATATATATATATATATATATATATATATATATATATAACTGAAAACTCACACCCCAGAAATGACTCGAACCCATACTCCCACAACTGGTATGTACAGGGACGCCTTAATCCGCTTGACCATCACGACCGGACAAAAGGAAGTGATAGCCGAGGCTATATGAACCACTTCCCCGCCGGCACTCGGATGGTAATCTTGGGCATAGCATTTTATCAAATCACCTCATTCTTTGGGGCACACGTGAGGAACACAAATGCAAACAAGCCTGAATGGTCCCCAGGACTATATACAACTGAAAACTCACACCCCAGAAATGACTCGAACCCATACTCCCACAACTGGTATGTACAGGGACGCCTTAATCCGCTTGACCATCACGACCGGACAAAAGGAAGTGATAGCCGAGGCTATATGAACCACTTCCCCGCCGGCACTCGGATGGTAATCTTGGGCATAGCATTTTATCAAATCACCTCATTCTTTGGGGCACACGTGAGGAACACAAATGCAAACAAGCCTGAATGGTCCCCAGGACTATATACAACTGAAAACTCACACCCCAGAAATGACTCGAACCCATACTCCCACAACTGGTATGTACAGGGACGCCTTAATCCGCTTGACCATCACGACCGGACAAAAGGAAGTGATAGCCGAGGCTATATGAACCACTTCCCCGCCGGCACTCGGATGGTAATCTTGGGCATAGCATTTTATCAAATCACCTCATTCTTTGGGGCACACGTGAGGAACACAAATGCAAACAAGCCTGAATGGTCCCCAGGACTATATACAACTGAAAACTCACACCCCAGAAATGACTCGAACCCATACTCCCACAACTGGTATGTACAGGGACGCCTTAATCCGCTTGACCATCACGACCGGACAAAAGGAAGTGATAGCCGAGGCTATATGAACCACTTCCCCGCCGGCACTCGGATGGTAATCTTGGGCATAGCATTTTATCAAATCACCTCATTCTTTGGGGCACACGTGAGGAACACAAATGCAAACAAGCCTGAATGGTCCCCAGGACTATATACAACTGAGGTGATTTGATAAAATGCTATGCCCAAGATTACCATCCGAGTGCCGGCGGGGAAGTGGTTCATATAGCCTCGGCTATCACTTCCTTTTGTCCGGTCGTGATGGTCAAGCGGATTAAGGCGTCCCTGTACATACCAGTTGTGGGAGTATGGGTTCGAGTCATTTCTGGGGTGTGAGTTTTCAGTTGTATATAGTCCTGGGGACCATTCAGGCTTGTTTGCATTTGTGTTCCTCACGTGTGCCCCAAAGAATGAGGTGATTTGATAAAATGCTATGCCCAAGATTACCATCCGAGTGCCGGCGGGGAAGTGGTTCATATAGCCTCGGCTATCACTTCCTTTTGTCCGGTCGTGATGGTCAAGCGGATTAAGGCGTCCCTGTACATACCAGTTGTGGGAGTATGGGTTCGAGTCATTTCTGGGGTGTGAGTTTTCAGTTGTATATAGTCCTGGGGACCATTCAGGCTTGTTTGCATTTGTGTTCCTCACGTGTGCCCCAAAGAATGAGGTGATTTGATAAAATGCTATGCCCAAGATTACCATCCGAGTGCCGGCGGGGAAGTGGTTCATATAGCCTCGGCTATCACTTCCTTTTGTCCGGTCGTGATGGTCAAGCGGATTAAGGCGTCCCTGTACATACCAGTTGTGGGAGTATGGGTTCGAGTCATTTCTGGGGTGTGAGTTTTCAGTTGTATATAGTCCTGGGGACCATTCAGGCTTGTTTGCATATATATATATATATATATATATATATATATATATATATATATATATATATATATATATATATATATATATATATATATTAGTATATTTTGGCAGCAGTCATTCCTGTAGATATATATTATTAAATATGAACGAAAAAGTAAGAGCAATAATTCTAACACAAATTTTCTCAATATTTCTTATGTTTCTTTTCACTGTCGATGGTAATTGAAAAATCAGTTCTCCAAAATTCATTTTTATTTCTAGTCTGATGCAACACTTGAATGCATTTCGTAATAACTTATTACATTTTCAAAGACTTTAGTTTACACACACACAACTATAACCTGCAAACACTAAAAGAGATTTCTTACTATGCTATAATTCAAACGGCTTTTCATTTTATATACCTGCATTTGGGTGAGGTGATATGTTACAACAGTTTTGGATGAGGTGAAAACAAACTTTCAACACAAGATAGAAAACGAAATATTGGGTAATATTGGGTAAAGTTAAAGGGGAAGAATGGAAGTAAATGCAAAGGTTCTATTGGCCCATATTTCTTGATGCTTCTATATTGGTGCGGAGTCTTGAAGTGGGTAGAATATAGTTGTGCATTAATTGACTGTTGATTGCTGGTGTTGACTTCTTAATGTGTAGTGCCTCGCAGATATCAAACAGCCTGCTATCGCTGTATCTATCGATGATTTCCGTGTTTTTAGTTAAGACTTCTCTGGTGATGGTCTGGTTGTGGGAAGATATTATATGTTCCTTAATGGAGCCCTGCTGCTTATGCTTAATGGAGCCCTTTCATTAATCGCCTAGAAAGAGATGTTGTAGTCTTGCCTATATACTGAGTTCTTTGAGGCTTACAGTCCCCAAGTGGGCATTTGAAGGCGTTGACGACATTGGTCTTTTTCAAAGCGTTCAGCTTTGTGTCTGGAGAGTTTCTCATGAGTAGGTTGGCAGTTTTCTTGGTTCTATAGAAAATCGTCAATTGTATCTTCTGATTTTTGTCTGTAAGGATAACGTTTCTATTAACAATATCTTTCAGGACCCTTTCCTCCATTTTATGAAATGTGGAAAAGAAGTTCCTGTAAAATAGTCTGAAACGGGGTACAGGTATTGTGTTAGTTGTCTCTTCAGAGGTTGCATGGCGTTTCACCTTCCTTCTTATGATGTCTTCAACGTAACCATTGGAGAAGCCGTTGTTGACTAGGACCTGCCTTACCCTACAAAGTTCTTCATCGACTTGCTTCCATCCTGAGCTGTGGCTGAGAGCACGGTCGACATAAGCGTTAACAACACTCCTCTTGTACCTGTCTGGGCAGTCACTGTTGGCATTTAGGCACATTCCTCAATGTTGTTAATGCTTATGTCGACCGTGCTCTCAGCCACAGCTCAGAATGGAAGCAAGTCGACGAAGAACTCTGTAGGGTAAGGCAGGTCCTAGTCAACAACGGCTTCTCCAATGGTTTCGTCGAAGACATCATAAGAAGGAAAGTGAAAAGCCATGCAACCTCTGAAGAGACAACTAACACAACACCTATACCCCCTATTAGACTATTTTACAGGAACTTCTTTTCCACAGCTCATAAAACGGAGGAAAGGGTCCTGAAAGATATTGTTAATAGAAACGTTATCCCTACAGACAAAAATCAGAGGATACAACTGACGATTTACTATAAAACCAAAACCACGGCAAGCCTACTTATGAGAAACTCTCCAGACACAAAGCAGAACGCTTTAAAAGAGACCAACGTCGTCTATGCCTTCAAATGCCCTCTTGGGGACTGTAAGCTCCAAAAACCCAGTATATAGGCAAGACAACAACATCTCTTTCTAGGCGTTTAACGATGCATAAGCAACAGGGCTCCATTAAGGAACATATAATCTCTTCCCACAACCAAACCATCGCCAGAGAAATCCTAGTAAACAACACAGAAATCATCGATAGATACAGCGATAGCAGGCGGCTTGACGTTTGCGAGGCACTACACATCAAGAAGTCAACACCAGCAATCAACAGCCAATTATTGCACAACTATATTCTACCCACCTCAAGACTCCGCTCCAATATAGAAGCATCAAGAAATATGGACCAATAGGCTTTCTACAAACACTTCTATTCAATACCCATTGTTTCGTGTTCTGTCTTGTGTTGATGAAATTAATACCCTATTAATGCCACCTCTTGTTCTGTCTTGTCTTGATGAAATTAATACCCTATTAATGCCACCTCTTGTTCTGTCTTGTATTGATTAATGCCACATCACCCCTTCCACCTCACTCAAATGTAGATATAAAATCGGAGATGCGTAAGTTCTAATCAGTTGTGTATTTGTAAACTAAAGTCTTTGAAAATGTAATAAGTTTTACGAAACGCGCCCGTGTCGCGTCAGACTAGAAATAAAAATGAATTTTGGAGAATTGATTTTTGATTTACCTCCAACAGTGAAGCGTAATGTACGAAAGATTGAGAAAATTCGTGTTAGAATTATTAATCTTACTTTTTCGGTCATATTTAATAATATATGTCTACAGGAAAGACTGCTACCAAAATATACTAATATATATATATATATATATATATATATATATATATATATATATATATATATATATATATATATATATATATAATATATATATATATATATATATATATATAATATATATATATATATATATATATATATATATATATATATATATATATATATATATATATGTATATATATATATATATATATAAATATATATATATATATATATATATATATATATATATATATATATATATATATATATATATATATATATATATATATGTATATATATATGTATGTATAATTCTTAACAAGGGTGGCTGTGTAGCATACAAACTTCCATTCATTAGACCGCTAAAATCCTTGAAGAGCGAAGAGTCCGTCATCTCGTACATCTTTTGACTTGGATTAAAAGTTGCCTCCTAATGATGACCATAATGTTTCTCCCTCCAAAACTTTTCTTCACAACAAAAATGGCGAAAGAGAAGTTCTTCGTGCCGAGAGAAGCCGAGAAAAATATCAGAGGGGAACGAAATTTAAGTCAGAAGTTTCCGAAACAAGAAATTCTGAGAGTCGGCCACTTAGAGATATAGAAATAATGAATCATTAAATTAATTACACAATAATGAAAGAAGAGATGCACGTGTGTCGATATTGTCCACGAGAGCGACGTTGTGTACTTTGGAGACGTAGCTTGTGGATGGTCACAACCTACTCTTCGGGACGTAGTGTCCTTCTCCCTTTATGACCTACCGAAGGTGAACTTTAAACACAACACCAATCTTCACCTACAAGGAAGACTTTGTATCAACTTATTCTTGTAATCAAGGAACATCTCCATTTACGCTCCTTGACCTTCCGTACCCATAACACACCGTGACCTTCCCAACCCATAACACACCGTGACCTTCCCTACCCATAACACACGGTGACCTTCCCTACCCATAACACACTGTGACCTTCCACACCCATAACACACCGTGACCTTCCCAACCCATAACACACCGTGACCTTCCCTACCAATAACACACGGTGACCTTCCCTACCCATAACACACCGTGACCTTCCATACCCATAACACACTGTGACCTTCCCTACACATAACACACCATTACCTGCCCTACCCATAACACGCCGTGAATTTCCCTACTCATAACATACCGTGAATTCCCTACCCATAAAATACCGTGACCTTTCCTACCCATAACACACCGTGACCTTCACTACCCATAACACACCGTGACCTTCCCTACCCATAGCACTCCCTGACCTTCCCTACTCATAGCTCTCCCTGACCTTCCCTATCATTACACACCGTGACCTTCCCTACCCATAACACACCGTGATCTTCTCTACCCATTTCACACCCTGACCTTCCCTATCCATTACACCCTTTGACCTTCCCTACCAATAACACCCTGACCTTCTCTATCATTACACACCCTGATCTTCCCTTCCCATTGCACTCCCTGACCTTCCCTACCCATGACACACCGTGTCCTTCCCTACTTATTACAAACCGTGACCATTCCTACCCATTACACACCCTGAACTTCCCTACCCATAACAAACCGTGACCTTCCCTATCCATTACACTCCGTGACCTTCCCTACTCATTACACACCGTGACCTTCCCTACCCATTACACAACCTGACCTTCCCTACCCATCCCACATCGTGACCTTCCCTACCCATAACTCACCCTAACCTTCCCGACCCATTATACGCCCTGACCTTCCCTACCCATAACATACCCTGACCTTCCCTTCCCATAACACACCCTGACCTTCCCTACTCATAGCACACCGTGACCTTCCCTGTCCATTACACACCGTGACCTTCCATAACCATAACCCACCCTGACCTTACCTACCCACAACACACCCTGACCTTCCCTACCCACAACACACCATGATCGTCCCTCACACAACACACCCTGACCTTCCCTACCCAAAACAAACCGTGACCTTCCCTACCCATTACACACCGTGACCTTCCCTATCCATTACACACTGTGTCCTTCCCAACCCATAAAACACCCCTGACCTTTCCTACCCATTACACACCCTGACCTTTCCTACCCATTACACACCCTGACCTTCCCAATCCATAACACACCCTGACCTTCCCTACCCATTACACACCCTGGCCTTCCCTACCCATAACACTCCCTGACCTTCCCTAGCTATTACACACCCTGACCTTCCCTACTTATAGAACACCCTGACCTTGCCTATCCATTACATACCCTGACCTTCCCTACCCATTACACACCCTGACTTTCCCTACCCATAACACACCCTGACCTTCCCTACCCATAACTCACCGTGACCTTCCCTACCTATTACACACTGTGACCTTCCCTTCCCATAGCACAACCTGACCTTCCCTACCCATTACTCACTTGGACCTTCCCTACCCATAACACACCGCGACCTTCCCTACCCATTACACACCGTGACCTTCTCCACCCATTGCACACCCTTACCTACTCTACCCATAACACACCCTGACCTTCTCTTACCATTACACACCCTGACCTACCTTACCTATTAAACACCCTGACCTTCCCTACCCCTAGCACACCCTAACCTTTCCTACACATAACACACTGTGACCTTCCCTACCCATTACACACCGTGACCTTAAATATCCATTACACACTGTGACCTTTCCAACCCATAACACACCCTGACCTTCCCTACCCATTACACACCCTGACCTTCCCAATCCATAACACAACCTGACCTTCTCTACCCATTACAAACACTGACCTTCCCTACCCATAACACTCCCTGAACTTCCCTACTTGTAGAACACCCTGACCTTGCCTATCCATTACATACCCGGATCTTCCCTACCTATTACACACCCTGACTTTCCCTTCCCATAACACACCGTGATCTTCCCTTCCCATTACACACTGTGACCTTCCCAGCCCATAACACACCCTGACCTTTCCTACTCATAACACACCCTGACCTTCCCAACCCATAACACACCCTGACCTTCCCTACCCATTACACATCCTGACCTTCCCTACCCATAACACTCCCTGACCTTCTCAACCTATTACACTTCCTGACCTTCCCTACCCATAGCACACCCTGACCTTGCCTATCCATTACATACCCTGAACTTCCCTACCCATTACACACCCTGACTTTCTCTACCAATTTCACACCGTGACCTTCGCTACCCATAACACACCCTGACCTTCCCTACTTATTACACACCCTGACCTTCCCTACCCATAGCACACCTTGACCTTCCCTATCCATTACACACCCTGACCTTCCCTACCCATAACACACTGTGACGTTCCCTACCCAAAACACACGTTGACCTTCCCTATCCATAACACATTATGAATTCCCTACCAATAACACCCCGTGACCTTCCCTACCCACAACACACCCTGATCGTCCCTACACACAACACACCGTGACCTTCCCAGCCCTTGACACACCATGACCTTCCCTACCAATAACACACCGTGACCTTCCCTACCCATAACACACCGTGACCTTCCCTACCCATAACACACTGTGACCTTCCCTACCCATTACACGCACTGACCTTCCCTTCCCATATCACTCCCTGACCTTCCCAACCCCTTACAAATACTGACCTTCCCTACCCATTACACACCGTGACCTTCCCTACCCATAGCACTCCCTGACTTTCCCTACTCACAGCACTCCCTGACCTTCACTATCATTACATACCGTAACCTTCCTACCCATAACACACCGTGACCTTCTTTTCCATTTTCACACCCTGACCTTCCCTATCCATTACACCCCTTGACCTTCCGAACCCATAACACCCTGACCTTCTCTATCATTACACACCCTGACCTTCCCTACCCATAACACACACTGACCATCCCTACCCATAACACACCGTGACCTTCCCTACCCATAACACACCGTGACTTTCCCTACCCATAACACACCGTGACCTTCCCTACCCATAACACCCGGACCTTCTTTACTTATAACACTCCCTGACCTTCCCAACCAATTACAAACCCTGACCTTCCCTAGCCATTACGCACCGTGACCTTCCCTACCCATAGCAATCTCTGACCTTCCCTACTCATAGCACTCCCTGACCTTCCCTATCATTACACACCGTGACCTTCCCTACCCATAACACACCGTGACCTTCTCTACCTATTTCACACCGTGACCTTCCATAACCATAACACTCCCGGACCTTACCTACCCACAACACACCGTGACCTTCCCTACCCACAACACACCTTGATCTTCCCTACACGCAACACACCCTGACCTTCCCTACCCATAGCACAACGTGACCTTCCCTACCCGTTACACACTGTGACCTTCCCTACCCATTACACACTGTGACCTTCCCAACCCATAACACTCCCTGACCTTCCCTACCCATTACACACCCTGACCTTCCCAACCCATAACACACCCTGACCTTCCCTACCCTTAACACACCGTGACCTTCCCTACCCATAACACACCGTGACCTTCCCTACCCATAACACTCCCTGACCTTCCCTACCCATTACACACCCTGACCTTCCCAACCCATAACACACCCTGACCTTCCCTACCCATAACACACAGTGACTTTCCCTACTCATAACACACCCTGACCTTCTCTAACCATTAAACACCCTGACCTACCCTACACATTAAACACCCTAACGTTCCCTACCCATTACACACCATGACCCACCCTACCCATTAAACACCCTGACCTTCCCTACCCATTACACACCCTGACCTACCTTACTCATTAAACACCCTGACCTTCCATACCCATAGCACACCCTAACCTTCCCTACCGATATAACACAGTGACCTTCCCTACCCATTACACACGGTGACCTTCCCTACCCATTACACACCCTGACCTACCCTACAAATGAAACACCCTGACCTTCCCTACCCATAACACCATGACCTTCCAAAACCTATTACACAACCGTAGCTTCCCTACCCATAGCTCACCCTGACCTTGCCTATCTATTACATACCCTGACCTTCCCTACCCATTACACACCCTGATTGTCTCTAACCAATTCACACCGTGACCTGCCCTACCCATAACACATCCTGACCTTCCCTACCTATTACACACCCTGACCTTCCCTACTCATAGCACACCCTAACCTTGTCTACCCATTACACACCGTGACCTTCCCTACCCATTACACACTGTGACCTTCCCAACACATAACACACCCTGACCTTCCCTACCCATTACACACCCTGACCTTCCAAACTCAATACACACCCTGACCTTCCCTACCCATAACACTCCTTGACCTTCCCTACCTATTACACACCCTGAGATTCCCTACCCATAGCACACTCTGACTTTGCCTATCCATTACATACCCTGACCTTCCCTACCCACTACACACCCTGACCTTTTTTACCCATTTCACACAGTGACCTTTCCTACCCATAATACACCCTGACCTTCCCTACCTATAGCACACCCTGGCCTTCCCTATCCTTTACACACCCTGACCTTCCCTACTTATTACACACCCTGACCATCCCTACCCATAACATACCCTGACCTTCCCTACCCATTACACACCGTGACCTTCCCTTCCCATAACACACCTTGACATTCTCTACCCATTACACACCGTGACCTTCTCCACATATTACACACCCTGACCAACTCTACCCATTATACACCCTGACCTTCTTTAACCATTACACACCCTGACCTACCCTACCCATTAAACACCCTAACCTTCCCTACCCATTACACACCCTGACCTACCCTACCCATTTAACACTTTGACCTTCCCTGCCCATTACACACCCTGACCTACCCTACCCATTAAACACCCTGATCTTCCCTACCCATTACACACCCTGACCTACCTTACCCATTAATTAATTAAACACCATGACCTTCAGTACCCATTACACACCCTGACCTACCCTACCCATTAAACACCCTGACCTTCCCTACCCATTACCCACCTTGACCTACCTTACCCATTAATTAATTAAACACCCTGACCTTCAGTACCCATTACACACCCTGACCTACCCTACCCATTAAGCACCCTGACCTTCCCAACCCATTACACACCCTGACCTACCTTACCCATTAAACACCCTGACCTCCCCTACTCATAGCACACCCTAACCTTCCCTACCCATAAAACACCCTGACATTCCCTATCCATTACACACCTTGACCTTCCCTATCCATAACACACTCTGACCTTCCCTATCCTTTACACACCCTGACCTTCTCTACCCATAACACACCGTGTCCTTCCCTATCCATTACAAACTCTGACCTTCCCTACCCATAACACACCGTGACGTTCCCTATCCAATACACATCGTGACCTTCCCTACTCATTACACAATGTGACATTCTCTACCCATTACACAGCGTGACCTTCCCCACCCATTGCACACCCTGACCTATTCTACCCATAATACACTCTGACCTTCTCTAACTATTACACACCCTGACCTACCCTACCCATTAAACACTTTGACCTTCCCTACCCAATAAACACCCTGACCTACCCTACCCATTAAACACCCTGACCTTCAGTACCCATTACACACCCTGACAACCCCTACATATTAAACACCCTAACCTTCCCTACCCATAACACACCGTGACCTTCCCTACCCATTACACACCATGACCTTCCCTACCCATTACACAACCTGACCTACCCTACAAATTAAACACTCTGACCCTCCCTACCCATTACACACCCTGACCTACCTTACCCATTAAACACCCTGACATTCCCTACCCATAGCACACCCTAACCTTCCCTACCTATAACACTGCGAGACCTTCGCTGCACATTACACACTGTGACCTTCCCTACCCATCACACACTGTGACCTTCCCAACCAATAACACACCCTGACGTTCCCTACCCATTACACACCCTGACCTTCAGAACCCATAACACACCATGACCTTCCCTAGCCATTACACATCCTGACCTTTCCTACCCATAACACTCCCTGACTTTCCCTACCTATTACACTCCCTGACCTTCCCTACCCATAGCACACCCTGACCTTGCCTATCCATTACATACCCTGACCATCCCTACCTATTACACACCCTGACTTTCCCTACCCATTTCACACCGTGACCTTCCCTACCCATAACACACTCTGACCTTCCTTACCTATTACACACCCTGACCTTCCCATAGCACACCCCGACCTTCCCTGTCCATTACACACCCTGACCTTCCCTACCCATAACACACACTGACTTTCCCTCTCAATAACACACCCTGACCTTCCCTACCCATTACATACCCTGACCTTCCCTACCCATAACACCCTGACCTTCTCTACCCATAACACTCCCTGACCTTCCCAGCCTATTACAAACCCTGACCTTCCCTACCCATTACACACCGTGACCTTCCCTACCCATAGCTGTTACGGACCCGAGTCCATCGTCGGAGCATGGAGCAGTGACGACAGCGCCATCTGTGAGTCCGCTCCCGTAACCCCCTCCAAATGGACGACGCCATCTGGTGATGACAGGATATGCCGGCAATAGGCGCTGGATTCCTGTCTTAATTTTCTCGTGAAGTAGCCGCTGCTGACCTCTGGTGAGGTAGTGCTTAGATAGTGAACGCCATCTATGGAGTAAAGAGGTGGACTGTTTCGGCCCTAGTGGGACGCAACCGGGTTCTTCTCTGATGTTAGTAGAGTTTGGGAATCCGGCCCCAAGTTAGTAGAGGCTTTCAAGGGGTGTGTTCCGTAACGCAAGTTAAACTAAAGGGGGAGGGATACAAATATTCCAATTTATATATATTTCCACCACCTACATATTTATACCATGTATAAATAAATAACAGTCACACGCAGGGATTATAACTACACAATTATGTACAGGTTCGTCTTCCTCCGAAGATACTGGATGCTTGACAGTGCTCACTCTGGGTAGCCCTGGTTCCTTCTTCCGTGGCCCACGATGAATTCACTATGATTCTATGACGAATCTACCCCGGCCACTGGCCAGCCAAATAACAGTCCCACCGGGTGCTTCGTCGGAGGCTTTCAACCGCAATCCAGCCTGTAGCTGGCAGGTACCGATCCACTCCACTGTGTAGGCCACTCCACGACCGATACAAGGGTTGTGAGCCCTAGGCAGGAGCCTCGTGTGATCCCGCTGATCACTCTCCTCACTAAGCACCACAGTGGCTAGTCTCTTCCACCAGCTAGCCCCGGATAAGGCGATTCCCGACACTGCCACGCCACAGGCAGGCTAATACTCTCAACAGAGTTCGTCCGGGGGTGACTCACAGCTTCTTCAAAGCAGAGTGGTGAAGAGACCTTGTCTGCCTTGGGTAGACTGATCCATCGTCCAATACAGCAGTCCCAGGTCGACTCTGCAATCAGACACGTCATTAATACTGGGATGCTCTAGGGAACCTCACTTACAGGCTTAGACACAAACTTCCACCTCTTCATTCCATAGATGGCGTTGCTGTCTAAGCGCCACCTCACCAGAGGTCAGCAGCGGCTATATGTTACGAGCTGATTAAGACGGGAATCCAGCACCTGTGGCTGGTATATCCCATCCTCACTAGATGGCGTTGTCCATTTGGAGTGGGTTTCGGGAGCGGACTCACAGATGGCATTGTCGTCACTGCTCTGTGCTCCGACGCTGGACTCGGGTCCGTAACACCTCCCCACCAAAAAGAATTTGGTTTGGATTTCTATAAAAGAGAAAACAAACCAAATTAATAAGTGGGTACAACTCCAAACGGACTCACATACACAATGGACTGGAGTGGTGAGGATGTCTTGTCCGCAAAACTGTCCTAATGGGAGATTCTGGCACAAAGGAAACTTGAAGATGGTAGGCAATGACCTGCCTGATGTGACTTCCCACACCTTCACTGAGATGGCAATCAGGGGCATAATCTCACGTGTCTTTAGTAAGGATCGGTACAGGCGCAATGTGGGGGGAATCTACACCTCCCTGGGTCGTGGCACCATTGATGGCTGGTCGCAGACGGCATTTCTTATACCGGACCGGTCGTTCTTCAGGGAGACGGGAACCTGGAATACAGGGGTCTGATAATTTGGAGTGACAGCGATAGTTGTTAAGTCAGTACTTACAGTATAACCGTTCAACAGAGCTGCTTGTACATTGAAGATGGTGTCTGCTCTGCCACCGTCATGTCGACCAACGTTCCGTATAATGCTGAATCCAGGCTCAGCAATCACACGGGGGGTGTCAACCTGTCGGAAACAGTCACTCATAATATCATTTCTCATACCTCCTGTATCCACCATCACCTTCCAGGTCCCTTCTTCGACTGCAACACTCACAGTGCAAGTCTCTAATCCCTGGGGTCTCTTCATGATGTTCATGGGAGCCATCATCTATCGGGTCGTCCACTGGTCCTTACCTAAAACACACATGAGAACAAAACAAAATACTGCTAAGAAACATTTGGCTAACTTAGGGATAAGTTTCATGAGACTGTAATGTCCATAGCCGGCTATATCCATTAGCCTGATTTGGACCAAAGAGGGCACTAGAACCTCCGCACATACCTCACATACCTCTGACGTCTGGGAAATCTCTGGCTAGTTCAGTGAACGTTGTACCTTGCCATACTGCAAGTACTGATGTGCCTTCACTCCAGACTCTTGGGTATCCGTGGGTGCTTGTACCCGAGGCCTCTCCTCTTGCTCAGTCGCTCTTGTCACCATAACCCCAGGTTTCTGGTCGGGAGAAGAATCAGGTGAATCTGTCGGAATGCTGTCTATCTGTTGGTGAGAGGGAGAATTAAACATGTTATATAATCTCACGTCTGCCTGTACCTGGGAATTACTGTCTCTTGTTGTCACCTCAGACCTTATGCATGCTCCGGCTGGCTAGTCCACAACCTTGAGATTATCGTAGTCCCAACCTGTCACCAAGTCGTTGGCTAGAACTACGTCTATCCCAACTATAGGCAGGGTATCAACTACTGCCAATGCGCATGTGCCGCTGAAGTAAGGCGAGTCTAGATGTACCGGCACTAAGGGGGCAACGTACCGCGTCATAGGAAACACAACCAGGACAACCTTTTGTCTCCCGTCTACACTCACTCCCTCGGGTAACGAGTCTCTCACGATCAGGGACTGGGCTGCTCCACTATCTCTGAGCACTACAACTGATCTACCAGTATGATCACTCGTTACATACCCGCCTGAAGTGTGAGGGGCAAACAATCTTGGTCCTTCCTGACTAGTCATCAGAGATTGGGTTCCCACTGGTGGTGTCACACAACCCATCAGCATCACCTCCCTACGTGGACCGCTACCTCTTGTGCCTCGGCACATAGCAGCAACGTGTCCTTTCTGTCCACACGTCCAACACACTACATTCCTCCTTGGACTACGGTGTTTCGACCTGCTAGGACTAGTCCTTCGAGGGCTACTTGGGGGCGTCTTCATAGCGCTTTGTGGGGTGGGTCTCTCATCGTCTTGACGAGGTTTGCCAAACAGACGTGGGTAATTCCTAGGGACATACCTAGTGGAAGACCTATGTGTTAGGATGTATTCTTCAGCCATAGTGGCTGCTGCACGTAAGGTCTGTACCTGTTGCTCTTCTAGGTATGTCTTCAGATTTCCAGACAGACATTCCTTAAAATCCTACAACAAAACGAGCTGTTCGAGTTCTTCTTTCGTCCTCACCTTCCGAGAGGCACATCACTCCTGGAAAAGCCGTTCCTTGATGGTCGTGAAATCGGTGAACATGTGCTCCGAGGTCTTTTTCAGGTTCCTGAACTTCTGCCTGTAAGCCTCAGGCACCAACTGGTAAACCATGAGCACTACCTTCTTCACCTTGTCGTAATCACTGGAGTCATCAAGAGACAACGTGGAGTAGGCAATTTGGGCCTTCCCAGTCAAGACGGACTGTATCATGATGGCCCAATTCTCCTTTGGCCAATCCAGAGAGGCTGCAACTTTCTCGAAGGCTGCGAAGAACTTCGACACTTCCCTTTCGTTGAATTTAGGGACCATTTTGATGTTCCTTACCGGATCGAAACCACTCGTTTCTGTTGTTTTCCTCTGACCGCCTAATCGCAATACTTCTAACTCGTGTCTTCTTTCTTTCTCCTTTTCTTCTCTTTCTCGCTCTTCTTTTTCTCTTTCTCGCTCTTCTCGTTCTCTTTCTCTTCTTTCTTCTCTTTCTTGCTCTTCTTTCCTTTCTTCTAATTCTAAACGCTTCATTTCCATTTCTTTTTCTTCTCTCTCTCTTTCCAGTTCTAACTTCTTATCTTCTCTCTCTCTCTCGCTTTCTCTTCTCTCTCTCTAGCGAGTTCTAGCTTTTTCCATTCTATTTTACGGTGGATCTCTAATTCACGCATTTTCACAGTGAGTAAACTTATATTCAGTTCACTCTCATCACTTTCAATGTCACTACCTTTATCTTCCTTTTCAGTGGAAGCTACCACCTCACTTTCCTTTGTACTCTGTGCCTCGCTTTCCTGTTTCTCCCCGGCCTTCAAATGTTTGTGGACCTTTGACAAGATCTCAACACGGGAGTCACTTTCGCGTATTTTTATCTCCAGATATGCGCTTACTAGCACCATTTCTTGTTTTCCCAGATATTTCAATCTGGCAAGACAGTCCTCCTTGTTCAGAAAGGCCTGAACATCGTCCAGATCTTCAAGGGTTACTTTTTCCGCCATTGTCACTTAAGTGGTGCACGAGCACTTAATACACCACTTCACTTGAGCACTAAACACAGCGAGCACTGAACTTCGCCAATGTTGCACTTTATCGCACCTAGCACCGCACTTGCCAATATTGCACGTAATCACACCGAGCACCGCACTCTACAATATTGCACTAAATCACACCGAACACCGCACAGGACGTACAACGTCCGAATAATTATAAACGGGGGGAATTATTTACAGGGGATTGCGCTACATCACCACCCCTGTCAAACATACTTGACAAGGGGTCGGATCCCGCTGGGGATGCCAATTATGTTACAGCCCTAGTGGGACACAACCGGGTTCTTCTCTGATGTTAGTAGAGTTGGGGAATCCAGCCCCAAGTTAGTAGAGGCTTTCAAGGGGTGTGTTCCGTAACGCAAGTTAAACTAAAGGGGGAGGGATACAAATATTCCAATTTATATATATTTCCACCACCATGTATTAATAAATAACAGTCACACGCGGGGATTATAACTACACAATTATGTACAGGTTCGTCTTCCTCCGAAGACACTGGATGCTCGACGGTGCTCACTCTGGGTAGCCCTGGTTCCTTCTTCCGTGGCCCACGATGAATCCACTATGATTCTATGACGAATGTACCCTGGCCACAGGCCAGCCAAATCACAGTCCCTCTGGGTGCTTCGTCGTGGAGGCCTTCAACCATAATCCAGCCTGTAGCTGGCAGGTACCGATCAGCTCCACTGTGTAGGGCACTCCACGACTGATACTAGGGTTGCGAGCCCTAGGCAGGAGCCTCGCGTGATCCCGCTGGTCACTCTCCTCACTAAGCACCACAGTGGCTAGTCTCTTCCACCAGCCAGCCCCGGATAAGGCGATTCCCGACACTGCCACGCCACAGGCAGGCTAATACTCTCAACAGAGTTCGTCCGGGGGTGACTCACAGCTTCTTCAAAGCAGACTGGTGAAGAGACCTTGGCTGCCTTGGGTAGACTGATCCATCGTCCAATACAGCAGTCCCAGGTCGACTCTGCAATCAGACACGTCATTAATACTGGGACGCTCTAGGGAACCTCACTTACAGGCTTAGACACAAACGTCCACCTCTTCATTCCATAGATGGTGTTGCTGTCTAAGCGCCACCTCACCAGAGGTCAGCAGCGACTATGTTACGAGCTGATTAAGACAGGAATCCAGCACCTGTGGCCGGTATATCCCTTCCTCACTAGATGGCGTTGTCCATTTGGAGTGGGTTTCGGGAGAGGACTCACAGATGGCGTTGTCGTCACTGCTCTGTGCTCCGACGCTGGACTCGGGTCCGTAACATGGACGTTTCTATCTAAGCTAGTAAGTGATGTTTCCTAGTGGTCCCAGTATACTAATGACGTGTCTGCTTGCAGAGTCGACCTGGGACTGCTATGTTGGAGGATGGATCAGTCTACCCAAGGCAGTCAAAGTCTCTTCACCAGTCTGCTTTGAAGAAGCTGTGAGCCATCCCCGGACGAACTTTGTTGAGAGTATAATAGCCTGTCTGAGGAGTGGCAGTGTCAGGAATCGCCTTATCCGGGGCTGGCTGGTGGAAGAGACTACCCACTGTGGTGCTGAATGAGGAGAATGACCAGCGAGTCACACGAGACTCCTGCCTAGGGCTCGCAACCCTAGTATCAGTCGTAGAGTGGCCTAAACAGCGAGGCTGATCGGTACCTGCCAGCTACAGGCTGGATTGTTGTTGTAGGCCATCACGACGAAGCACCCAGTGGGACTGTGATTTGGCTGGCCTGTGGCCAGGGTAGATTCGTAGTAGTCATTGTGAATTCATCGTGGGCTACGGAAGAAGGAACCAGGGCTACCCAGAGTGAGCGTGACAGAGTGTCCAGTGTCTTCAGAGGAAGACTAGACTTTATATAATAGTGTAGTAATAATTCCTGTGTCTTTTTACATATGATGGTGGGAATATATATATATATATATATATATATATATATATATATATATATATATATATATATATATATATATATATATATATATATGTGTGTGTGTGTGTGTGTGTGTGTGTGTGTATCACGAAAATAAACACGTGATTAAGAATGTGACAATGTCACATTCCTTCTGAAGATGTATTTAATATACGAAAGTACTGAAGGAAATTCCTGTTTCATTTTCCTCCGTGGTCTGACATTGTCATATATATATATATATATATATATATATATATATATATATATATATATATATATATATATATATATATATATATATATATATATATATATATATATATATATATATATATATATATATATATATATATATATATATATATATATATATAAATATATATATATATATATATATATATATATATATATATATATATATATATATATATATATATATATATATATAAAGTATAAAGGAATATATATCAGAAAACTGGAGTATTTGTGTACCTCTCCTATTGTTTTAACTTGCGTTACGGGGCTCACCCCTTGAAAGCCTCTACTAACTTTGGGCCGGATTCCCAAACTCTACTACCATCAGAGAAGAACCCGGTTTCGTCCCAGTAGGGCCGTAACAATAGCACTCCCTGACCTTCCCTACCATTACACATCGTGACCTTCCCTACCATTACACATCGTGACCTTCCCTACCCATAACACACCGTGACTTTCTCTCTACCCATTTCACACCCTGACCTTCCCTATCCATTACACCCCTTGACCTTCCCTACCCATAACACCCTGACCTTCTCTATCATTACACTCCCTGACGTTCCCTACCCATTGCACTCCCTGACCTTCCCTACCCATAACACCCTGACCTTCCCTACCCATTATGCACTGTGACATTCCCTTCCCATAAGACACCCTGACCTTCCCTAATCATTACACACCCTGACCTACCCTACCCATTAAACACCGTGTCCTTCCCTACCCATTACACACCCTGACCTTCCCTACCCATAACACACCATGACCTTCCCTATCCAATACACACCGTGGCCTTCCCTACTAATTACACACCGTGACCTTCCCTACCCATTACACACTGTGACCTTCCCTACCCATAACACACCCTGACATTCCCTACCAATTACACACCCTGACCTTCCCTACCCATAACACACCCTGACCTTCCCTTCCCATAGCACACCCTGACCTTCCCTACCCATAGCACACCGTGACCTTCCCTACCCATTACACACCGTGGCCTTTCCTAATTATTACACACCGTGACCTTCCCTAACCATAACACACCCTGACCTTACCTACCCACAACACACCCTAACCGTCTCTAACCACAACACACCCTGGTCTTCCCTACCCACAACACACCCTGATCGTCCCTACCTATAACACACCGTGACGTTCCCTACCCATTACACACCGTGACCTTCCCTATCTATTACACACTGTGATCTTCCCAATCAATAATGCACCCTGACCTTCCCTACCCATTACACACCCTGACCTTCCCAACTCATAACACACCCTGACCTTCCCTACCCATTACACACCCTGACCTTCCTTACCCATAACACACCCTGACCTTCCCTACCTATTACTCTCCCTCACCTTCCCTACCCATAGCACTGTTACGGCCCTCTCGGGACGCAACGGGGTTCTTGCTCTGATGTTGTTAGAGGAAGATATAGGTATCCGTTCCCAAGCCAGTAGTGGCTATCAAGGGATGAGATCCGTGACGCAAGTAACTTAAAAGGGAGTAGGGAAAGAAAGTTAAGAACTTAATATTATATAATGTCCACCATCACCATTTAAATATATAAAAGTAAAACGTACACAAGGGGGAGGGGTATTAACACTTTACAAAGGGGATCAACACTGTAGTCTTCTGCTGGAGACTATGGATCCTCGAAGCTAGGTGCTGAGTCCGCGGTGCTTTCTTCGTGGCCTCAAGACGTGTCCTCTGAGAACGCCGAGTCTACCCTGGCCACAGGTCAGCCACAACACAGGTCCACTGAGGGCACCGTCGTGGAGGCCGTCAACCACACGTCCAGCAGGTCTGCTGGCAGGTACTGAGCCACCAAGGCTGGTACGGCCACTCCACGAACGATAAAAGGGGTACGCCCTAGACAGGAGTCTCGTGTGATATCACCAATCACCCTCCTGTCCTCAATACCCCAGTGGATTATCGTCTCCAACCGTCGGTCCCGGGTAAATCCTTCCACTGCCACTCCACTGGCAGGCTTAACACACCACAGTGTTCTTCCGGGGGGACGACGTCACAACAGCTGCAGCAAACTTCACAGTATGGAGACTGGCTGCCTCGGGTAGATTGACTCCACCTTCAACACAGTGGTCCCAGGTCGGCTCTGTAAGCAGACACGTCATTAATAACCGGGACACTAATACACCACACTCACAGGCTCAGATACAAACGCCCGACATATCCACTCCCTAGATGGCGCTGTCGTCGGAGCACCACCTCACCAGAGGTCAGGAGCGGCGGTGTTGAGCGCTGAACCAGACTGGAAACTGGTCCTCGAGGCCAGTACACGCTGTCCTCACTAGGTGTCGTCGTTCGTTTGGCGGGGGTTTCGGGAGCTGACCCACAGATGGCGTGTTTGTCACTGCTCCAGGCTCGGACGTTGGATCCGGGTTCGTAACAAGCACACCCTGACCTTCCCTATCCATTACATACCCTGACCTACCCAAACCATTACACACCCTGACTTTCCCTACCCATTACACACCGTGACCTTCCATACCCATAACACACCCAGACCTTCCCTATCTATTACACACCCTGAACTTCCCTACTCGCAGCACACCCTGACCTTCCCTATCCATTACACACCCTGACCTACACTACCCATTAAACACCCTGACCTTCCCTACCCATTACACTGTAACAAGAGAGCAGTACATAGTAGTACAACATGAACATCATAACAGCATGAACAAGCCACGTTTAGGATGAACAAACCACAGGCGCCAGTCAGGCGACGGCAGACAATGTAAAAGTTACACCTCCGTACCAGTTAACCAGGAGGACAGATTAGCGGTTACCATGTCACGAAGAGGTCAGAGTTGATGCCGTCATGATAATCTTCAGGGATTATCCCCTAGACATCAAAATGCAAAACCCGCATGTTCAGCTGAGGAGCAGATCATGGAAGGAGACAGTAGAGTGGGTGCAGCCAAGGAGGACGGTGTGAGTGGATTCAGGGAGGGAACATCAACTCCAGGAAAACTGTGGAACGTTATTCGAGTAAGTACGGCTCTCTTGTACTAAAGCACCTCATTCAGTACTCATGGCCTCTAGCAGGGAAAATAGTTAGGGAGTGTCTTATTTAATTATTTCAAATAAAGTCATATATTGTCAAATGTTAGTAAATGTGTATTAATGGTTCCTAGTCTTAGTGATATTGGGCCTACCGTCCCCGTTGCCCTAGTGACCTAGTGTCCGTAATTATCCAGTACTCCTCCCTCCCCCCCCCCCCCCCGCGTCCGTCCCGTGTTGAGGTGTTAGTATTGGGTGTGTCCCGCCATATTCTTGTGTACTCTATAGTTCCCAAGTGGTCAGGATTATTCGAGTGACAGGCCAGGATCCTTGTACCGTTCAATTGTCCCCTACACCTGTCGTGGTAGGTTATTCCATCTGTAAGACCTACGAATCTCACTCCGGTCCCCTGTGCGGTAATTCAGGGTGGTGGCAGCGTTACTCGGTAACTCATACGATAGGCTGTGACTACGAATTTCTCTATCTTTCTGTCACTCTTCCTCGCCCTCACTCGCTCTCGTTCTCCCTCCCTTGCTCTCGTTCTCGCTCTGCCTCACTCTTCCTCACTCTCTCTCTCCCTCTGTTTAATGGTTTACGTCTTCGTATGACGGCCCGAGTGTTAACATCTTACATGATCGGTAGAGCATCCGTTATTTCCATAGGAAGAGCGGAGATTGCACGGTTAGCTCAGTGGTAGTAGCGGGGTGCGCGGTCGAGATAATACACGGCGAGTTATTACAATGGTGGCTTAGCGGTGGTGAACACTGTTTTACAGTGTTCAGTCTCACGCGTCTTGTGCTGTTTGGTGTAGCTATTAAGTAGTTTTAAGTGGTGGTTCTGTTCATATTATCGCAATTGACGATTTACTCCATTTGAACGCGATAATCTGAATTGTACGGGTATTGTACAGCATGCTAGTGAGGACTAGTGTGTCAGCATGACTCACGTCTAGGGACGCCTGGCGGTTGAAGTCTGGTCACAGGGTGTGGCAACAAGTTTTGAGCTGTGGACCCGCGAGAGTAGCGAGGGAAATAGTTCTGGGTCACGTGATGTGGCTGTAGGTTTAAGGAGTAAGACTAACCATTAATTAAGCTCATACGAGCAGTAATTACAGTTTACCCGATAGGAAGTACAAATAGTTTCTATCAGTGAATTATTGTTAATGAATAGTGCGTGTGAAATTGTGTACTGGTATCTCATATGAGTAATTGTCTCAACATGGTGAAAGTAATATCAATTATTATCTGTCATAAGAGCAAGCAGATTGAAAACTATTTACGTTTTTCTTTTTTTTGGTTTTGAAATGACATTGAAATTACCATCCTTGGTAAGTAAAGGGGCTATTTATAACGACGTTGTGAGTTTTTTGTCTTGTTCTCAGTGGATTATTGTTAGTTCCAAAGATCTTTTTTTTTTATTTTTTTTCAACATTTTTGGGTCAGCGCTAGTCCGGTGAACTAGTCGTTCGGACGTAGTTTATTGGCATCATGAGTTCAGATAGGACATTAAGGAGTCAGAGAGGGCTTAGCCAACGGAACCTTCCAGCAGTACGGTTTTCAGAGGATCAGGCTGAGGCCGCACGTGGGGACTTAGCCATGACACTGTATAATTCCTCAGATGAAGTGGAAGTTGAAATGTGGAGACCGAGACAGGCTATCCAGGTGGATAGCA